>NW_026972635.1:0-203612 GCF_036711695.1 Zophobas morio
TATCAGGTCTTTCTAACCTACTTTTTTTTAAATATCAATAGGCATCCCTCATCTAGGTAACTACTTTGGTGCTTTAAAAAGCTGGTCTTCACTCCAAGAACGGTTTCATAAGGTAACAACTCACTTTGTTTGCGGTAGATGCCTTCTATTGTTTTTACATAAAAGAATTATTTTTGTGTCGTCGATCTCCATGCTTTAACGGTTCTTAGGACACCAGGTTTTCATATGGTTTTTATAAAAACAGTTTAAAGTCTCTTTTCAACTTCTATAAACAGTCTAACTTTAAATATATGTAGGGGCTCTTTTAGAGAATATAAAAACCATGATAGTCTCTCTTTTGGCTTGTGGTATAGATCCTCAAAAAAGTGTAATTTTTCAGCAGTCCATGGTATTTACTAGAGTACTCAATTGTTAATCACAAATATGCGTTATTATTAGGTGCCTCATCACTGTGAACTGTTGTGGATTTTATGTTGCTTTACTTCCTTGTCTTCCCTAAAAAGGATGACTCAATTTAAGGCACAACATATTGTTTATTCGATTACTTTAAAGTTGCATGTAAAACCTCTTTTTTAGATTAAAAAAGAAAATGTTTCTACGAAGGCCGGACTTTTTACCTATCCCATCTTGATGGCCGCTGACATTTTTCTTTATCAGTATTTATTCTACCTTATAGTCTTATTTATGGAGGGCATAGTTCAACTTGCTTTTTGACTATATAACGTACTCTATACATAGATCTATTCTTTTTAAAACTTCTAAATTAGCCGAGCGCTTTTATTTTAATGAAAGTATTCAGTCAATTCTGGATTACTTATAATACTAAAAAATTTACTAACCTTAATTTGGAAATACGGTAGCTTTTTTTTTTTAAAGAATATTAAATAGGAAATTAAAGATTTAAAAACGGCGCTTAGTTTATGGCTTTACCATAATAACTTTAAGCTAGAAAAAAATTTATGAAAAAGTGCAATTCAATTTTTTCACGTTTGTATAACTGCCTTATTCGACTTTGCAGATCGACTCGCGTTCCGGTGGGAGACGACCAGCGGCAACATATCGAATTTGCGCGTGACTTGGCCATTTCCGTTAACTACACGTTTTCTCAGAAACTATTTTCCGTTCCAGAAGGCCTTTATGGTTTTCTGGGCTTTCTTCAAAGAAGCTTTAGCCCTTATCTTTTCTTTGAGGATCCATCCCAAGGCTTAGAGACCTGAGAAATCCTGCTGTTAAAATGAGCAAAACTGCTCCTTCTTCTAACGGATGCATTAATTTAACGGGTCTTTGAATCTTATTGGCGCGTAACACAATAACTATATCCTTTGCAGACTCTGACGACGAGATTTCCGCAAAAATAAGAATGTCCTTTACCGACTGCGAGCCACTGCTTACCTATGACCTCGTACGACGGCCAGGCGTCGCTAATTTGATTAACATTTACTCTGCATGCACAGGTTTTCTTTATTGTTAAGAGATCATTATTTCACATGCTATTGACCACCCTAAAATAGGTAAATCCCCTTCAGTTGTCTGTGAGGAATTTCGAGATTCATCCATGAGAGAGTTTAAAGAGGCCGTTGTAGAGGCGGTCATACACGAAGTTGCACCCATAAGAAAGCAAATTGGTTTGCTTAAAGGAGAGGAGTAGGTGTTTTACCAGCGGGAGTATCAGGCGGTTGGGATAACCTTTTTTTTTTCGTAGGGACTACATCCGTAAAGTTCTTGAAATGGGGCGACTCCGTGCGGAAGTTGCCGCCTGTCAAACTGTTACTCGAGTAAAAAAAGTTATGGGGCTTCTTGAACTATAAAAGTTTCTTTCTTTGGATGGTTGCGTTTAGCGATATCTTTATTATAATTAAGTTATAGTGGATCTTGCAAGGCATTACTTAAGTTATTGCCTGCTCTATTGGAAGGTTTACCTTTTTTCGCCACCCTCAGAGCTTAAGATGCCACAATTTACCTGCGTGGCATTATGGTGAAAAGGACGTTGTAAGATAAGCTTGGCTTGGAAGACCTTTGCACCCACAAAGTTTTGTTCCAAAAAAAATTTATTGATGGGCTTCTAGATATCAGAGCTTAAGTAGTTGTAAATCTTGTAGTTAAAACAAAATAGTATATATACGCGCAAAAAACAAAGCAACCTCCTACGGATAAAATATTTTTCACATCAGCCCAAACAAGTCCGACGAACTAAAAAGGGCTATACAACACAACCACGTAAATGATTATTGCCTATTTATATACATTGATATAAAAGACAAAAGACTATTTGAACTTTTATCTAAATAAATAAATGGTTTTTTACGTACACTTATAGATTTAAAACCCGCTTTGCTGATAACTAATAACTATTAGCAATGATGCACCATCTAAAAACGGGTCAATTCATGTGAAATAGCCATAAATATGTGATATGACACGAATACGACTATACAAAGTAGTTATTATTTTTGCAAGATATAAAAGTCGACATCTAACTAAAGAAAAGTGTTTTTACTTTGGCAGAATTAAAATGTAGCCCCTGTCGTAGACAAAGAAATAACTATTTTGAAGAGACTTAAGATCCAATTTTTTTAAAAAAGCGGAATTTTTAATTTGGTAGCCCGCTACTTTTTATATACTTAAAACTATTAAAAAAGAACTCAGGTGGCGTAGGACGATAAACTCTTTGTACATTCTTTTTAAAATCGGTTAAAAAACGCTCACTTTAGAAGACTTAAAGGTTAAAAAAGCTACATTTCTGGAGCTAGCTGATAGAAATGCTATTCAACGCTTTATTATACCCATTAAAGTGGTATAATTAGTAAAACTCCAGTGTAGTATCCCTCATGGCGAGTCATAGAAAAATACAAAAAAACCAGAGGGTTTTAGTAGCTAGAAGTTTCTGAGCGTTAAAGTTCTCGATTCTACCTTCTTTTGCAAACAAACTTGCGTTTCAAGGTGGGTATCGTGCAGCTACTACGTGGAAAGCAGAAATGAAGGTAGCAGTGTCTAGTTTCTTTTCAAGTTCATAGAAGCTTTAATGTTAAAAATCTCATCTTATCGAGAGTGAGTTTAATTGTTACACCTTCAATTTTGTTATAAGGGCACAGACTATACACATTTTTCCCAACTTATTAATTTAACTTTCAAATTTGTTTTAATAAGGGGAAAAACTCCGTCCACCAGAACGTACTAGAGTCACTGGTGTAAACTAAATTTTATTTCTTATAGTCAATGTAAAAGCAACCTTATAGGGCAAAGAGAGCTATGTAAAGGGAAAGCATATAAACCCCAATACTGTGGTAATTAATGCGTCCGATTATTATCCATGATAAAAATTATTATTGTTGCTATAACCACATAGAACCAAAGTCTTCATTTTGTAAGAAAAGAATAATCTTCGCTAACGTGTTAGGATTGCGCTTACTAGCTTTATTACTCCTGAATAGAACTAAATTCATTTTTTATTATTATTTAATTATCAAATTGCAGTTAACACAATGGTGACCTCACAGCTTCGTCTAATGTGTAGAGTTGCATGAAATTTGAAAGTTAAATGTTAAGTTTTCCTAATCACGCTAGAAAGAAAATTCCAGAAGGATCGCAGCGTACTGATACATTCCAATTTTACGTATTTTCCCGCTAAATACCCTATAAATTCGTAGATGATGCAGTGAAGCATTGCTGTTTACCACGGGGCGTTTTGTAAACACTATTGATAGCTTATTCTGATAACACTAACGTTGCTGAGAAGACAGGAGAGGCATATGTTTAATTTGAGAATTAGATAGGTGTAAAGAGAAGACAGTACCTTCTTGGATTTGTTAAAAGCATTAGCTATGTGTTTATTTAACACATTCTTTTAACAAGGTGATACCTGTTAATCATTAGATGTTCTCCGTTAAGTTTGAAGCATTCGCCTGGTGTCTTCTTCGCTTAGGTAGGAATACACAACTTATTTTAAAGCTATTAAAGTACTTATTTAAAAAGGAGCTAAGGTGTGAATATATTTAAACAGGATCACTAGAAGAGAAGAATTGGGCAACATCATCTAGTGATGCTGATTTTGTGTCATTATACATAGGTAACTATGCGCCATATAGAGAAAAAAAGAAAGGAAGAAAGACCAAGCTTCACTACTGTATCATATGTCAGAGAACACAAAGTGGTGGTTTGAAGGGGTGGAGGAGTGGGTTAGCTAGAAGGTTTTACAGAAGCACTAAGGTGTTTTGCAGCCCTTGTGAGACCTCTTTAACAGGATAAATATGTAAGTCCATCATACCGGGATTAAAAGTTTTCGGCGTAGCTCAGCAATTAAAAACAATGACGCGCAAATTCGTGGTTATGGGCCCCCTTCCCACAAACGCGGCTCTTACTCTGTCTTTGTGGATTGTGTACTGTCATTCTGGTGATCTAAAGGAGCGTCGGGGTTGAAGGGTGAACAGTTTAACTGTATTTTTGTATAAAATTTCAAGTCGTTCTTCTATTATAAAAATTTACGATAATCTTCTTAATAAAGCTATTTAAAAAGTTTTTACTTTAGTTCTAGAGAACGAAACCTTCATATGTGCATTTTAGAATACCATTTTGAAAAGGGGTCAAACTTTACCAAATAATTTAAAAACTCGCGCTACTTACAGTTGTTGGTCTAAAGGATTTTAGCTGTCGCCATAAATAACATCGCTAATCTGCAAAATGTGACACTATCCAATTGAGTGACTAAAGTGTATTATAAAATTTTAATTTGGCACCCCAAAAACGAGAAAAAAAATTCTGCTCGAGATAGCTAAGGCTAATTACTTGCATTATTCTTTAACTTAGCCCTCAGTTCGCGTCATTACAAGCTTTTTTTATATTTGGAATGTTATTTAGAACCCACTTCGGGTGGGAAGCAGATAAAATTAAGACCTCAGCTTGGAATGTGAACTCGTCATTCCACCGTCGAGGTGGATCTGCGCACGCAAGGCCTCCTCCCTCCTACCAAGCTAGCATGAATGGATACGGAGGACACTGTCAGTGGTGAGAGGAAGAAGCGTCGGTCCCATTAGTGTTGGTGCATACACTTAGAACTGAACGACTAAGCTATTAGAAATGAAGACTATTTCCCAGCTTTAAATCAAAACAAAATTTTGCGTTGCGGTACCTCAGTGGGTTGAATGCGGTGAGGTGCATACCGCCAACACCAGGACTTCAGAAATGTTACACGCAGAGTTCTCTAATAGCTGACCAATGTACGCTACCGCGAGATCCAATGCCCAGTCCGGATGCTACTATACCCCTATGCTTCCCGCCTGAGAGCGAGGCGCGCTAAGCACCCCCTGGGAATCATCTTACTAACATCGATAACGCTGAGTTACTCAACAACAAGGACTGCGATCGCAACCGATTCTAGGACAGCTGCTCGCTATTTTGAAGGCGAATTTCCCGGTTATACTCAAGATCGTGAAAAAAAGGCTTAGAATTTGTCTGCAACGGCTTTTAAAATTCAAACGATTAAACACACCCGATTACTGTTTTGGAACGCGGAGACATTCAGAAGAAAAAACACGAATTCCAGGAGTTAATGCAACGTGAAAGAATAAATATCTGTGCTATCAGCAAAACACAGATCTTCCCTAACGCGCCCTTTAACCCCTGCGGTTTTGCTAAGTATCGCCAGAATCGGTTGTACACCAGTGGTGGAGGAGTAACTATTCTTATCAAGCGAGGTATCCAACACCACTTAATAGCATTACCAGCTCTTCAAGGCGAGGCGGTTTGTGTTACCCTTAATCGAGGCGGTTTGTGTTACCCTTAATTGGCTAAACAGTGGGGCTCACAACTGTAACGTCAATCTATAAACCACCCAGCCAACCACTCAAGTTGTTCGATCTTGATACCCCCCTAATGCATGGCCTTTTTTTTTTTGCCGGTCATTCTATGCAGAGATTTTAACTGTAAACATCTTGCGTGGAACAGCCGGATTGCAAATCGGAATGACTGCATCCTTGATGCTAACGTTGAAGAATGTGTGTTGAGGGCCCTAGGACCACAGCTGCCAACACACATTGCGAGGAAGACGGGACGTGGACATGTTTAATATCGCCGTGTTAAAAAAAAATATATGCCTTCCAACGGCTATTGAGGCGCTAAATGAATTGTTCTCGAATCATTCGCCTGTCTTCCTCGAATTGGGCGACGAAAAGGAAGCACTAAAACGATCACCCGATCTTACACGAATTGGAACAACATCTGAGAATTGCCCGGGAAGGCGCTCCCACGGTTTACGCCCCCGTTCGATACTTTCGCTAAACTAAACAGTGCTGTAGTCGAATTTGAACGCGCGATGACAGAAGCCTACGGCAAAGCAACAACGACACGTGGAGTTGTGTGCCGCCCTAAACGCCTTCCTGGGCATTAATATGCAAGCTTCGGCGACTCATCCGAGTAGTCATGGCCTTCCAACGCGCAGAAGACAAACTGGTGTTAAGTTTCCCTTCACCGGCCTACCAGGAAAAAGCTGATGGCGCATAAGAATTGTTAATGAGATAACAAATTAAAGAAGTATCGGACGCTGATGCCAACGGTCGCGCCTCTTTTTGGAAATTTGATAAGCGAGTTAAAAATCGCGAAGACATTCGACTCAACCACCACTTCGCAAAGGCGATATCGTAGCCGAAAGCAATGAAGATAAAGCGAAACGTTTTGCTGATCGTTTGGCTTCCCAGTGTTCGCTGTTTTCCCCCCTAACCGATGAAAACGCTCCCCTTGTGCATAATTTTATCTCGTCTGATACCACTGATTTTCTGGAGCTGTCTACCACAGACGAGCTGAAATCAATTATCAAATACTACCGTAGCGAAAGGCGCCCAGCCCTGACGGCATCACTAACCTGATGTTGATACGTTGCCAGAGGCTGCCATGAATCCTCTATGCGACCTCGTCAACACGGTGTTAACCTTCGGTTATGTTCCCGGTCGTTGGAAAAGGGCAGTAGTCGTGCTTTTACTGAAGACTTTGCCACTGGCGTCAGAGCCTCACAACTAGCGATCCATAGCCTTTTATCGGCAGTTGGTAAGATAGCAGTAAAGCTTGACCGTTTCAAGGCGATTGTGGACGCTCGTGGGATTTTACCAGTTTCAGCTTGGATTTCACAAGGGACACTCAACGACCCAACAATTCTTCGCCTAACCAAGTGGACGACCACAGTTTTTAATTTCAAAAAATCCACCGATGTCTTTCTCGATGTTGAGAAGGCTTTTAATTGAGTATGACATGGTGATCTGTTATGCAAGCCACATGCTTTGGCGATACCGCGCAGCCTTCGAAAAGTTCTCAAGTTGTACCTAAACGGCAGGGTCTTTAAAAGCGAGTCGGGTTGCACCGTCGTCGCCCTACTATCTCACACCGTGAGTCCTGCAAGACTCTCTTCTAACACTGCTACTCTTCGAATTTTCCTTCCAGTTCGCTCTCACAAACAATCTACCATTTATACCGAGGATACGATAATTTGTTTGTTCTTCGTCCAAGTCATCCGTTTTACTATTTCAGCGCTTACAATTTCATCTTGAAGCGCTTGCTAGATCGTCAAATCGCAGGCAACTTAATCAGCATCACTAGCCAACAACGTTCAGCACCAATCCCACTTCTGTCCCGTAATTCTTATGTGCCTAGTCGGCTACTTTTTAAGGTAACTGCTAATTTCAAAAACCTAAGAAAGTCTTAGTACTTAGAAGATTTGTAGGCTTAGTTTCCCCCCCTCGCGTATACTATTTTAAAAAAATAAAAATTAGTGTTTTCGGGATCACGCTTAAATTCTCATCAATAAAGGGAAAGACCAGTATTCTAAAGAAGTTTTTGGGTTTTTTGGAATTCTCTCTTACTGCCTGAAATTCGAGGAATGATATCTTGTCTCCTTGCCCTTAATGCTTTCGTTAGCACAAAGTTTCTTCCAAAGATTGGTACCATCGCTACCAATGAATGTCGGTGCTCTTGGCGACTTTTTAGAAAAGCTTGATTTAATATTCTCCTCATATCCAAAAACTTGCTCTGATTCACTCTCCGTTTCTTTTATTTCAGGTTAATCTGGCTCCAAGAAAGTTCTTCTTCTTCGTCATCGGGTTCTTCGTAAGCCAAAACTGTGACAAAAAAGTAGATAAATAAGGGTTTAAATTAATAACAATTTAATAACTCAAAGATATATTAAATATTAAACAGTAATTCTTTGAAACATAATTAAATAATTAAAAAAAACCAATTATCTTACCAGCAAAGATAAACATCACATAACAAAGCGATAAGGTATGCCAGGGGCCTCTACAGACTTAGGTTAATTTTTTAGCTGCCCAAAGTCGTGCTCCGCCACTTGTACAACCGGTATTACAGGAGGAGCACACCCAGTTTATTGTGGATGGGAGTATTTTTTTATACCTCAGAGTGGGCACGTCGGACTTGTGAGACAGTTATTGTCCTTTTAACTTAACTCCAACAAAAAAATTGTACTTTACTTCATACCTTTTTGCAGCATGAATGATAGGGACGATTCAAGTTTAATATGTGAGGGGAGTAATGGTGCAAGAAAATGTTTGAACTATACCGGTTACGAAGAAAATTCTACTATTAAGCGGTTCAAGAAAATCCCCAAGAGAAAAGTATTTAACTATTATTCTCTTATATAGGATTGAGGCCTCAAAAATTTTTTATAAGTTTTAATTTTAACAAACTGTTTTTATATAGGTTGCTTTGCTTTTATCTTATTCTGGCGCTAAATATTATGGAATGCAACGGTAATACTTATAACCGCGTTTTTAGTAACCTTCGATTTAGTAATAATTCTCATTTACCCTGAAAACTTTTTTTTATTAAGTCATATTATAACAAAGGAATCCAGGTGTGGAAACCATTGAATCTAAGTTACACGAGGCTTTAGTGAAAGCGGGAGCAATATCTCCTTGGAACGCAGATTCTCTGAGCAAAGTACTTGCTAAACTTTGCTTGTTGTTTGTTTAGTTTTCTTACTTTTTTTAAGATAAGTTTTCAACGTTGTGCTAGAACAGATAAGGGGGTCAGCGCTCGGGAAAATGTTGTGTCTTTAAAGATAAGTTTTTAAAAGTATTTAAATTATAACTATTCGTATTTAAACATATGTACGTCCATATGACAGATAACTTGCAAGAAAACATTAACAATTTTTTACCGCCGGTATTTTTGTTTTAAGTTTTTTTAGTTTTATAAACACGGTATGTTTTTAATTTATAAGGATATTCGGGTCATGGGTATTCAGAGGTGCACCAAGTCGTTTAATAGTAAAAATCAGTGCACTGCTCGCTTATACGACTACATACTGCCAACATTTTCTTTTGCGAAGTCCTTGCATCTTACGAATGACACTTATAGGATATGTCAAGTCTGTTTCTTTAGCTACTGGCAGTCTTGAGGCGTCACTATCTTTTCTTGCATTTTATAGACCACCTTAACTAATATTCGAAGGCTACTGAAAGTCTTTGTTGGTACCCATAATTTTCACAACTATACTTCAGGAAAGGAGTTTACAGATGCCAGTGCCATCCGGTTCATCATGGACTTCACCGTAGTTTCCCTTACATTTTTCTTTCATTTTAAGAGTGACTTATTGCTTACTGCTCGTCAGTGTGCCGAACCATTTGTTATGGAAGGCGTGGAATTCATACGTCTTTCCATAAAAGGGCAAAGTTTTATGATCCACCAAATAAGAAAGATGATAGGTAATTGTGCTAAGATGCTCTTTAGTCTTCTCATTTCCCTTTTAAAGTACTACGCTAATCCACTTTAATTTGTGTTGTTATAATTAAAGGGTTGGTCATAAGCATCGTTAGGGGGTTGTGTGCGGAAACTTATATTACTAAAACTTTTTCAAACTTGAAAGTCCATGTGCCCAAAGCCCCCGGACTCGGCCTTCTTCTGCGGCAAGTATGTAACGAAGAAGTATGTATGTATTTGATTCATTCATTTTGTTATTTTTTTCGGAGGTGTTCTTTACGGACTATAACCGAAAGTGTAATAACGGCTCATCAGGAGGGATCAACTGGGATTCTTCCTGGGTCTGCTCTTAATATATTCTATTGCATTATATGTCGACTCCCTAGCCTTTCGTAACCTTCTCTTGATTGTTAGCCCCTCTCCATTATATTTCTTTGCTGTATAGGAAGCCCTTGAAGAGTTTGAAAACAAGGTTATAACTCCGCATATCATTACCACGGAAAAGCAAGGTTGCTAGATCTTAGTTGTGGTATATTCTCCTAGCCAGAATACACCATTAAGAGGGATCGATGGGCAACTGGTTAATCAAGTTGTACAGTTCGCATGACTTTTGCGTTCCTGAAAATGAAACATGCAGCAGTGTTCAGCAGTACTACCCTTTCTTCTTCCTTTTAAACCCCTTCGCCATTTGCTTATTTGTTAGGGCCCCCTAAAAGTATGTAAGCTTTTTAAACAGAGTAAGCATGCACCTCATGTGTCTCTTGTAGCATGTTTATAGTGCTTGCAAATGAGTCAATAGCGCAGAAGAGTTTTTACGGACTGCATTATATATTATAGACATCAGATGATCTTTCTTGTCAGTTCGTTCGTTTTGTAGTAGGAAATATTTGTTAATTTTTTTTTTAAAAAAATTATTGAGGTGACTGGCATACTTATTCACTCTAACCTATAAATAAACTGACCAAATAATAGTTACTTTTTCCCTTCAAGTTACTTTATATTGACTTCTCCTGGGCATTATTAGGGATTTTTAGGGCTTCATTTGAATTTTTTATGGTCTTTGCGTTTGACCTTCACACTTTTAGTAGACTAAATCGTTCAAGTGAATACATTTTATGTCGGGTTTTAGAAAGGCACTATTTTTTTTCTCCTGCAGCTTCTTGATTTGGATCTCATTTAAGTTTATGAGAACTGCCAGCTGTAGTCTTCTATTTCACTACTTCCCAGAGGTGTTTACCACTATCTTTATTAGGAGATCTATACGAATAATATGTTCCTTGCCGGTTTACTTTTGAAAACTTCATGTTTTAAGCTGAAAGTTAAATTTGTTATCAAAGAGTTCGCTAAATAAAATAGTATTTTTCCCTCGTTAACTAACCTTTGGCCTTTCCTTATATATATAGGTATGTATGAAAGCTCCGCCGCACGTTTTTAGTCTCCTGCACATTTATAGCTTTGTACTGAAGGTGACTATAGTCACATTTAAAATTTGAGACGCTCTCTTCGGGTTAGAGTAGGTGTGTTTCAATCTTTCTGAACTTCACTAATAGTTACGTAGTTCATTCGTCCCATATGCTGACACAGGTTTTTCATTGGTAATTATTTGTTTTCTATGTTCATATGCTTTAAGGACGGCAGCTATGAAATTATTTAGGTTGCCGGTTTTGATTATATTTTGTTCTTCAGCTTTGCTCTTTAGTGTATATAGTGCGCCTCATGTCTCATCACCGGATTAGAAGGCCTTCGCTATATTGTAAAGTGTATATATGTAGCAGTTGCACTGCCTTTTTTATTATGAAGTTATAGTAGGCCTTAGTTTGCTTTGGACTCCTTTATGTTATTAAAACCTATATATAAAGCTACTCGATATTTTTTTACTAAAACGCTCTTTAGTTTAAAAATATTGAGGTTTCATTTTGAATTCTGGCTGCTTTAATTAAACTTGTTTTTAATGATACTATATGAACAAATATTGGCTTTAAGATTGGAACTATTTTTTAATATTATTGCACCATCGGAACCATAAATGAAACTTATTTACTATTGAATACTCGTTTTATTTATTATTTTGAACTATGGGTAAATTTGTCACTGATTCTTCCGGCAAACTAATTCTCGGATGCAGTGGAGTTTTATTTGCTCAAAGTAAAAATTTTTAGTACTCCTCCTACTTTACTTAAAATCATCCCTATGCTAAATTGGTAATTTTCTTTTACTTTCTAAAAGCATTTATATATATTTCAGTTTTCTCGTAAAATTTTGTTTTAAATTTAATTGTGGTGCTCCTATTACACCCATTAGTCAGTAACTTCTTATTAAAGCTCTGATTCCTATATGAGTTGATATAGCTATGCATATTTACTTCAAAACTAAAACCTTAAAGCTTTCAATTATAGACTCAGTTCTGTTCATCTGCAAATGACAGTTATTAGAGTGATGCCACGATTGCACTTTAGCGTTTCAAATTTTTTAAATTAGTTAAAATCGTACTGGCTTCACTCTAAGCCTAAAACTACCTAAGTTTTTTTCTTAACACTCGCCAAAAGTTAACCCAAATATATGATTTTGTATAGTTATTTGAAATATGATACACCAAGTCAATTTTTAACATTTGTAGTGAGCTAAAGTAATCAGATCAAAATAATTTTTACTTGAATACAAGTATTGAGGGTAAAATCCCTGTTATTACATTTAGTTTGCTGTAAAATTTTTTGAACCTCTCGTGCGTATAAATTAAACTAATGACGATATATTGAACTTAAATGGTTTTATTACTTATATTCCTCCTAAATCAAATAAAAAGCTACAGTTTTCCTATAACTAACAAAACTTTTTCACGCACTATTATAAAAGCTTAAGTACATATACACGCAAAAGAACACAAGCACACACCAGTTTCTTAAAATATAACCTCACTTCCTTTTTTCTATTATTTGTCATTTCATCAGGGTAACGTTATGTACGTAAAGCCATCCTACGGGGATTGCGGAGTTGTCGTCCCAGCTCAGCTGATGAGGGCTTTATGCGCATACTCAGGGAGTGGGTTTCACCACTCTCTCGGTCTTTGATGGTCGCATATATTTTTTTTAACCTCGCCCCCATCAATTCTAATTGAGTACACGTCGCTTGGAATCTCTTTACACTGCCCAAAATTTCAAGCCGAAGGGACCAAAATAACCGGCCCCCTTAAGTTAAGATGTTTATAGGATATTAAAGTGGTGGTGAAAACTTAATTTAGTAAGTTTTCTTTTTCTGTTTTTTTATTTAAAGCAAAGAGTAGTTGCGTTTCTTTACTGTTACAACTCCTTTTCAACAAACTTAAGATTTTATCATCTGGCTAGTACATAAGCAAAATGGCTAACAATCTTAATTCGTAAATAACTTTTGTAGGTACTTGGTACCCTCGAGCGAAGATTCTTTGCTTCAGGCAATTATCTTGCATACTAATACGATCACATCAATCTGTATACGTTATATATTCACATACTTCCCTGGTGGACTATTATTTTACATACTATAAACTGATTTATTTATGTTCCCTCACTGCTAAGGACTCTAGAATCTTCTGTATTCTTCTGGAAGAGTTCAATGTATAGATAACGACCACTTCTCATTGCAATTAAGCAGCTTATTTGCTAGTCGGTTTCCATTGCAAGTATTTTGCACTGTCTAAATGTCTACTCTATATACTCTACTTAAGGTTATTAATATTTAATAACCGAAAAGCGGGAAAGAAGATAAAAGAGGTGATCAGCAGGGAGGTTTGCTACAAAAAGCCACCTATATGTGAACAACGCATTTATCAAATATTAAATATAAGCAAAAGTTACCAAGGAAGTTTTTTAAATATTACTTCTGCTTTAACAATTATTCTTGTAGATAGTAGATTTAAAAGAGAGTTAAGTAGTAGTTACTAAATATCTGTTTTCTGTATTGGTACCTGCAGTCACCGTTCGTTAATTGAGTTAGTAGTTGTTTCCTAATAACAGTATATTATTTGTGTTTCTACTGTTTTAATTACTTGTAAAATTCAAGATTTATATAAGGCAGTGGTATTCTTAAAATAATAAGGTTATTAAAGTAAAAGTAGAGAATATATTTGACTCCCTTATACTAGTTAGAAAGTTTCTCGAGTGCGAGACTCCGCGCAACAACCACTTTGGGAAGTTTGTTTGGTAAGAGCTGTAGCCTGTTGATGTTAGATGGAGTAATAAGTTCAAATAGAAATGCATAGTTGGATTAAACAAGCTATCCTGCAGCTAAGGGGTGGAAGGAAAGGCGGTTTTCTTACTTTTGTTATCAAGTAGCTCGTGGGAGCTTGCCAACTTGGCTGGTTTGCTTCGTGGCACAGCTGAGACAGAAATTAACGTCTTCTTTCAACATTAATATCAATAAGGTAATATATTTTATGCTACAAGCCAAATTTTTAGATAACTTTTTACGTATTTGACAGTAAGGACGGGGTTGCTTGCATTTTACGATAATTAAAAATTTGGCTTTATCTCATAAGGGGCATAAAGAGCTTGGAACATGACAGCTTAAAATAAAAATGTTTTGTTTCTATATTTTCTATTCTTCGGTAGCTGCGCAGGGTTTCTAAGCCAAAGATGCGCCGCCACATTCGGCTCCTTTTCTGGAATGCAAAATGGTGTTCAGAGTACTACGAGAAATAATTGATGTGTGCGCCAAAAACAAGGTGCACCTCCTTCCTAAAGTCGTATTTAATTTGTGCAATTTGTTACGTATCGCCAAGACAGAATTGATGCTCGCGCCGGGGGCGTGACTGTCCTGGTCAAAAACGGACTATTCGACATCATTCGATATCTATGCCACCTCTACAAAGTGTCGAGACAGTGAGGATTCCCCGATGTATGTAATCGCTGCCTACAATTCCCCTTGGAAGCTCCTTCCGCCCCCCAATTTGGATGGCATCCTTGAGAGTGCTTTTTCTGCTGTTTTGTGCGGAGATCTTAATTGCAAGCACCTACTATGGAGCAGCCGAGCCGATAACTCGAATGGCCGCACCCTAGAGGCCCATCACGGGCTGTTCGTGCTAGACCCCCAGCAACCAACACAGTTGGCAACTACAAGCGCAATGGACGCAATGAACATTGCCACACTTAAAGAAAGCGCTCCACGAGCTTACCTCCGGTTACCACCCTGTCTTCTCAAGTTAAGGGATGAGAAGGACACACCTAATACCGTTACAAGTATTTTTACCGACTGGGACATATATGCTGATGTATTAGAAACCACGCTGCCGCCGTGTCCGTCATCACCGTCCCCACCCGCCCTGCGGAATAATGCTATTGCCCTTTTCGAAACCGAACTAAGCATTGCTTACACTACTGCCACGACAACTCGTGAAGTAACACACTGTCCCGGTCGCCTGCCTGACGTACAAATGGCACTTATCTACCATCGTCGACGTCTTATTCGAGTAGCTATGCCGCAGAGCGCCGAAGACATTGCGCTTAATCGACTTCACAGTTGCATTAAAAAAAAGCTATTGGCCCTTTTTAACAATAAACTGGAGAGCAAACCGCATCATATATCGGAATCATGAGGCAGCAGCCGCCCTCTTGGAAAATTTGTTAAAAAAATCAAAAATCCGGTGTTTGTGGCCGAAAGTGATGGTGATAAAGCTACGCTTTTCGCTAATGTTCTTGCTACCCAAAGTGTGCCAGCTGCTCACTGTACGGTCAGTGATGATGCGTCCCCTCAACCGAGCTTACCCCTCCCAGTTAACTACGAACTACTTAATCTAGTTAATGCTGACGCGGTGCAAGCAACTGTCGAAGAGCTACGTAAGAGACAAAAGCCTGACCCCGATGGCATCACTAATGAGATGCTGAAGAAAAGGTCATTAATAGGGATGCACTATCTTTACCTCATAAAAATCTTCGTTCTCCTCGGGCGCCTTTCCGATTTGATGGAAGTCGGCGATCGTTGTGATGCTACGAAAAACACTTAAACCGTAATCAACATCTAGCAAGTACCGACCCATAAGTTTACTGTCAGCGGGGCAAAGCTGGGAGGCTATTGTACTGCGCCGTCTTAAAGAGATCGTTGATGCCCGGAAAGCATCACCGGAGTTTTCAAATTGGATTTCGCATGGGCACTCCACGACCCAGCAGCTCCTCCGGTTAACTGAATGAAACAGTCGCGCTTCTAACCATGAGAAGGCAACAGGCGCTGCCTTCCTTGACTTTGAAAAGGCATTAGTTCAAGTTAGGCATGAAGGTCTGCTGCACAAACTGCGCTTGTTATCCGTCCCTCATGGCCTTCATAACGTGCTGAAATCATATCTGAATGGTGGCGTCTTCAGCGGGCGCGTGGGAGACACCCTGTCGCCGCTTCGACTCTGGCAGCAGGGGCCCCTCAAAGAACACTTCTCTCTCTTTTATTTGTAATTTATATGAGCCGACGTGCCCTTGCCGTCCCACCCACACACACGAATTGCCTTTTACGCTGATAATACGACCCTATATCCCTCTTCCAAGTCACCCACCTTGCTATGCAAGCATCTACAGTGCTATCTTGACGCCCTTGCTCTCTGGTGCCGTGTTTGGAAGGTTACTATAAATGTGATGAAGAGTAAAGCTATATTAATTTCAAGAAACGCGTCCCTTTGTGTGTGTCCTTCACCTTTAATGCGTGAAGATTCCATGGTGTTCTCAACCGAAATACTTGGAAGTCATTATCGACAAGTTTTCTGGCAGCTTCACGTGGACTATGTAGTGCCGAAGGTCAAGGTGGCAACCACTACACTTTACCCTCTACTTCGTATCAAGAGTAAGCTTTCTCTGTGAAACAAATGGCATTTGTATTTGTCTGACATCTAGCCAAAAATGACACACGCCTCAGCTGCTTGGAATTACGGCTCCATTGCGATAGCATCGGCACTTCAAGTGCGACAGAACAAATTGCTGCGTGTTCTGATTAAGGCGCCGTGGTATATACGAAATGCTGCTCGTTACCGGGCCTTCAGCGGGTCCCTTTAAACATTGTCTTTCAACGCCATGCCGTGATCCTTTATGACAGGTTCACCAGGTACACTAATCGCCCGCTGTTGAGCGAACTTATCTACGAGCCGTGGGGCGGGGTAAGTTATTGCTGCCACGCGCCGCGCTTAAACTCCAGTTTCTTTTTTGTTTATGTAAAGAAATAATGACCCCTGATGCTATTTGCAATATAATCTGCGGTCACTCCTGATTGAGAGCTCGAGTGTTCGAATTTTTTAACTCGGTTGAGCGCTAGGAATTGTCATTAATAAACAAATAAACAAATGGATG
Source organism: Zophobas morio (assembly GCF_036711695.1). Classification (NCBI taxonomy): domain Eukaryota; kingdom Metazoa; phylum Arthropoda; class Insecta; order Coleoptera; family Tenebrionidae; genus Zophobas; species Zophobas morio. The sequence continues at coordinate 16,995 of NW_026972635.1, forward strand.
AGGTTATCCTCATTTTATTATCTTTACCTTTGTTCTTCTTTTGCTTTTTTTCGCTTGCCTTCTTATTACGTTATAAGCACGAAATTTGCTTTTTTTTTTTCTTTTTCTTATTTTATCTCCTATTCCATTCTTTTTTTTTTTATATTTTACTTGAGAATATTGCCTTTCAATTTTTCTCTTTTTCTACTCTTTCGCGCATTTCAAAAAGTTCCTCATTATTTCTATTTTTCTTTTATTACCTACTAAGTTTCATCCTTTTCAATCTTTTTGCGCCTTCATTCATTTAACTCATTCTTCTACCTCTTTAATACACTGAGTAAAAAGCATGCAAAATCATCTAGCAGGTTCTACCACCTGGAATACTCAAAGGCTCCGGGGGTTTTCACAACCTTGTAATGGCTAATGGATATCAAACTGACCTTGCCCTGCCATGACATACATGACTTATTCTTTATAATTGAGAAAATAGGAGAAAAAGAAATAAGTTCACATGAAAAACTCGTAAATCTGTCACAGGCATTCAAATAGTTATGAGTAGCGTACATGATGACATAAAAAGCAAAAAGGCAATATAGATATTACAGCCTGAAACAGACCTTGAAGCGTGAAAAAATACTTTTGGCCTAGATCAATTGCTGCTTCATTGGTAAAAATGCAAGACTTTGTATTACTTCAAAAGGAGAAGAAGAGTCTATTCCACAATATGCTAACAGACTTAATCACTTAGCCCGAGAAATTCAGGAGCATTGTACTGTAAAAGAATTAACCCCTTTTATCTCTAAAATTCGCGATTACTTTAAACTATTGCTCTAATTTACAGTGTGGAGCTAATATAAGTACGACAAGATATCACTAGAGCAACTTTACACCGATTCGAACGAATTGAACTATATTATGCTTTGTTATTATAAGCGGAGACTAGAAAATAAGAAGAAGGAACCGCATCTACATCTTTGAAAACAACAACTTATGGTAACGTCACCTCACGGGACAGAAAAAATTCAACCATTAATGTTTCTTCTAATTTCATATGTAAGGGTTGTAATATTTACGAAGTAATTGCTCTCTTTTAAAAACTCGTTGAACCTTTTGTGGCAAGATAGGGCACATTGCCTAAGCGCCTTTATCAAAAAAAGCCCAGAAGCCGTGTCAATTTCGATATTCCCTAAAAACCCTAATCGGAATTTAGTATTGACTCTGCGTCGGATTCAAATTTTATCAAAGATAAGATTTGGTAGAAGATATGTATTTTAAAAAAGCCTTCCATTAAAACAATAAAAGAAAACTTAAAATCTTACCAAGCTGCTTATTTATAAGTTCAACATAAGGGCAACGTAGTCTAAGCCCTTCTTTCTTTCATAATCTAAATTCAGTATGATAATTAAAGGAGAATGTACACTACAAAATTTGACTTGAAGCTGTTACGATTAAAAGAAAAAAATATTAGTTGCAGAAGGATCTCTAAAAAGTTGGATGTATACACCTTCTATTAAAAAACCTCTAGGCTCAAAGGCTTTATGTCCTCAGATCCTTGACCAGAACAACGAGACATTCTTAGAACAGTACAAGTTAGCTATATCTTAAAAACACGGCCCCGTAAGTTAAACTCTTTAAGATCCGTCAGTGCGAAATATATCTCAAATGTATAATGAATAAATAAAAAGTAAGCAAAATTAGTTGTCCCCAATGCAATAGATTACCTGGTCAACTTTTGTATTGGATACTTTCCAATAGGATTTACCTTCTTTTGATAGCTACCAGTTTGTTCTTATTGGAACGAGGCTAATACTAAACATAGCAGTTTTCACTAAAAATAAAGACGAAAGAAAAGACAAATTTGTTGACTAGAATATATGCCATAACAAGCATATAAAAAAAACAAACAGGTCAATTTGACCACGTTAATAACACTATTGAGAAAACTAAGAACCGATAAAGGAGTGAATATGTAGACGAAACTTTAAAGGCTTTCTTAAGACGAGAAGGTATTCTACATACCAGTCTTTAAGGATACTCCTCAGTTATGCATAGTGAACGTAGCATTCAAACAATTTGTAATATGACCTGACGCATCTTAACAGCAACCAAAGTACCATTGAAATATTGGAGCGAAGCTATATGAGATGCCGACTTCATTACCAACTACAGCCGTTAAAATGACAATGTATTCACACCAAACCAGATTTATGGATTACAATCACGAGACATTAAAACTTATATGCTTCTCGATTGCATCGCTTACTTTTATGATTCAGAATATAAACGGGAAATCCCAAAATAGAGCAAATACTGGCAATATTCTCTCGAAACAGATGAATACACCCTACAAACACCAATAAAGTCGTCCGTTCTAGAGATGTAGAGAATTTTTCCGAATAACAGAAATGAAATAATTGACAGAAACCTTACCAACTTATCTTCATCACATTTAGAAAGGGTCAGCGGAATCGACAGAAGGCTTTACATCACGGCACCACCTTTACCCAATATTACCTTAGACCATTATAAAAATTCTACTTTACTGATAAAGAAAATATCGCTACCAATTGATTTAAGTGGAGTCAAAATACCTCCAACACTTTAGACTTTAACCTAATTACAAATCATGATAAGCCAATGCTAAATATTTACAAGACACAAGTGACGTATTACCGTCCACTATTATAAATAAAAATAGTATTACTGATCAAGTTAAAAATGGACATGAAAAATACACACTCACTAAAACCACAAATCAGTAAAAACATGCACGATGACTTACTTATCAACGATAATAATAAACTGATTAAACAATCAGAAAATCCCCAATGGTGCACAATTCACTCAAAATACAACAATTACAACAGATTCATCTAAAAATAAGAAACAACGATTAAAACTAAACTAAAAAGAAGATTCAGGGCAAATAAAGACTAAATCACACCCAAAAAAACGGTGACCGCTGCAAGAGTAGTTTACTAAAGTCTGACGAAAATTTGCAAATCAATTCTGGTTATAAGTCCTATTATTTGTCTGATTACGAACCCTTATTTATTGAACAAATTCCCGCTCTAGAAGTAGAGAATAAGTATAAAAGAACTCATCAAATTTCTGATAAAGAACAAAAATCTACAATTAAAAAGAACAAAAATAACAATTCATTGTTTTGTAGCATATATTTAACCTTTAAGGAGGCAATGAATACAGAGGGCAAGAGGAAATACATGGAGTCTGCCCCTAAAGTACTCTCCTCTTTGCACATATATGATGGCTCTAAAAATAAAAAAATTTCTGAAGCTAGTGAAACAGGAAATACCTACTACTTACTTCATCATATAAAAAAACAAGTAATCTCTACAAAGCAAAGCGAACAGCTAGTGATAGCAGCAAAGGGAAGGTATTGTTTTTAATGTAGTTCCCTCCCCCGTACTTTCTAAAAAAAACTTTTTGATTGTTGTTAAATATTGCAAAATTTAAAAAAAGCCATTACATCTTGCAGATATTGCTACGACTTTCATACACAAAATTAGACAAGCAAGTTTATGTTTATATGCACAGTGTGTATTTAATTTAAAACTTACTATCTACTGAACAAAGATAACCACTGCTCGACCATTTTACAAGAAGAAAAAGGGTATCTTTGAAATTAGTTGCAAGCTATGGATTATTGAGGTCTACAAGATTATTTTACAAAGATCTATTAAAACGATTACTTAAATTTGGGTTACATGCGAAGTATACTTGATTGCATATTTATTGGGAAATTTTTTTCGATACCATAGTTGGCATATACGAGGATGGCTTTATAATTTTGGGTGACGCACAAAGATTTTTAGAAAAGATGAGGGGCGAATATGAGTTTAAGGAGTCGCCACAAGTAATAAAATTTTGGGATTATATACAAATTTAACAGATACAGATGATACAATTTTCGCTCGACCAATCCTAAATAATTGAACAACTGCCATATAAATACAATATAAATTCCTATTTCTTAGAAATATAAAACTCTAACTACCAAAACGATGCCTCATCAACGAGCAATAGAACAACCTTGTGTAACAGTCTTGTGGGTTCTATAAAAGTATCGTGATATACAAGGCGATACATCATACGTGACTACTCTTATTGTGAGATTTCTACAGAACACTGGTAATGATCACTTATTATTTGCACAGAAGACATTGAAGTAACGGAAATATGAATGATAATATTGTCCTCGCCTTCTATTTTGATGCATCCTGGCAGATAGTTAAGATTATCGTACCACAAAGGGATGTATTATATTTATGAATGGAAACCCCGTTACCTGGAAGACTAAGATCGATAGAACAACCTACATAAATCCTCTTGCGAAGCGGAATATATAGCTTTAAGTAGTGCTATTGCAAGTACTACTTTCATTAAAAAACTTATTAAGTGAATTAATTCCAATTCCTCACTTTTAGTGCGTGTACATGCAGCTAATGAGCTGTAGTTAACATTGTTAAAGGATCGTCTTCTCCATAGGGAATACGCTAAATTGATATTGCTTTTCACTTTGTCAAACAAGCTGTAAATCAAAAAAACTAACATGCTCATATAAATTCAGAGCAAAATACTGCTATTATATTTACAAAACCACTTTCAAAACAGAAACACGACAAACTGAACATTCAAAATTTTTAAATAAGCTGAGGATTGTGTAATACAGGGTTATACTATAAAAATTTCAAAAATTAACCTCTCACCAACCAATATTTTAAAGTTTAAAATTTACTCAATCGCCATATCATTTAAACATAGGGTTAAACTTGGAATTTTGCATTATTATTTTTTAATTTTGTAAAGTATATATATATATATATAGGTTAAAAGTAATTAAAGGGTAAGACGTTTTCTCCTCATTTATTGTCTCCCCTTTTATTCCTCTTTTGCCTTTTTTTCGTTGCCTTCTTATTATCCTTGCCCATCGTCGTCACTACATAGTCCCCGTGGGGCGGCCAGGGAAAATTTGTTGTCAATGACGACTCCCAAAGCTTTCGCTTAAGAAAACTACGGAATCTTCACTCCATCAAAGGTTAAAAATCAGCAAAGGGTCGCGGTTTATGGTAATTAAAAGGGCTGTGCTAGCTTGTAAGCCTTAAGTTTCTGTTTAAATGCTGAAACGAAAATATAATTATAAACGATTTAAAAAAATAGTATTAGTAGCTCGCAACTCAAATGAATCCTACCAAAATAAAGCTGAGGACACATTCTAGACCACAGCACTTAGATCTTTACTTATTAGACATACTATTGAAGACATAAGTCATTCTTGAAAACAATAAGGGGACCGAGTAACTGCCAGTGGTCTCAAAGCGTTTCTGAAGCTTTGCTCATGTTCGGTGAAGCTTGAGTGTTGTTAATATATGTTTATGTTTCCGGGGTGATAATAATTTAATTAAGCCCGCTAAACGGTTGTGATTATATGATGTTTTATATAGGGAATTTTTTTTAAATTATTACTTTACATAATACCTACTTGGCGCAGTCTTGCTATTAGGAGCTTTTCCTCTAATGATATTGCTAACGGGCTCGTTGTCTCTGTATATTAGCCCTTCAGCCTTTTATTCTAAAAAAACTTTTTTAATTAAGTTTTCAAGGAATTATCTCAGTAGTAATTATGCTTAGGGCCACATATCCCGCTTGACATTTATATTTGTGTTCTTTGTTTCTGTCTAAATTACTCTTCCATGTCACTACGTTATTATTGTTTATGATATGTCCCATGGTTTTCCTTCTCTCGAATGTATCTGTCCCAGATGAGTATGAGCAGCATCGTATATAAAAAGGTGCCGTGGGATTACCTATTCTATGTATGGAGTGCTCTTCGGTGTTTACTGGGTGACTGAGCATCCGTACTGCTGCTGTAGATGGTAACGTCATTCTTGTGTTAAAATCTCCCTAGTTGTGAGGTGGTAAAAGATGCCTGTGCATGTGAAGGCTATGTACCTAAGGCTTCTTGTAAGACGAGCATAGTTTGTTTGCTTCATAAAAATCTGGCGGTTCGAGCTGAGTTTTAGTTAGTAGTGGCGAGTTACTTTACTTACTAGATTTTATCTCGTAGGCTTCGCCTAACTGGGTTAATAAAATTGCTTGAATAATAAGAATTCCACAAGTAGTCTCTTTAATGCCTGAGCCTAGAATCCTTGTCACGTTCAATGGATACTACTTCGAAATCTTCCTGAACTTGTTTATTATGTAAGATTGGTCTCTGAATAGAAAACAATCATTTATGTAGGTTTCAATTATTGTTTCACGATCGATAGAGTAAAATACGCAGCGGTCGATGAGAGACTGTACGTATGACGTGAGCTTGCGATAAAAAAGCCTTGCTGATTTTTTAGTCCACCAATTGCAACTTTTACCCTGTCCACATATATTTCTTTCTTTTGGGTAGTGCTGAATAGATGAGTAGCCTTGCCATGGGCCTAATTTATACTTAATTACATACATGCCTTGGGATATATGAATGTAGACAGGATTTTCAAGTTTTATGTGTAAGAAAGCTGGGTTCATATCGGCTAAGAGCATGGCATAATTTTGAGCTGTGCCATAATTATTAGTGTGCGAAGTGTATTATAAGTCGAGAACTGGAGAGTATGTTTCATGGTATTCGATGCCTTTCTCTTGCATATATTTCCTGGCATAGAGTTTCTACCTTTATAATGATTGCGTTTGTTATGTAACTTCTACGTGGTTGTAATATTTTAAATCAGGAGTAATTGAGCTCGACGAGTTAATGTGAATCTGCTGCGCCTTATGACTAATATTTTTTTTTTCCAGCTAAAGCATAGCGGCTTTTTTATAGTCCTCTTAATCAGGTTTTTCGTAGCCTCTGTATAGGTAAGTAGTGAGCTCAAACGACTTCCATATTGATATCTGTGTCGTTTTCAAAAACTTCGTTTGTTTTAACCTTTATAGATTCTTAAATCGGTTATTCATTCTGCTGCGAATATTCGATTGCTAGTTGTTTCGACTCAATTGCTGACCATTGTTGTTTACTGGGCCTTTAGGTTTCCGTTTTAAAGTTGTGATTTCAAATCTGATGGGCCTTCTGTGTTTGTTCTCCTCTTTTATATTTTTGTTCCGTATGGTATTCTTGAGGGATAAAAATCGTTATTATCGTTTTGTTTTTTTAGTTATTCTCCTTGGGATATCTTTAATCTATGTCCGAGAAGTTTTTGTCGTTAATTTTTATGCATCTAGATATTGGTTGTTATTTATTATCTTTGATTAGTTTCAAGACTTTTTTTTTGGTATCGTGTAAATTTTGTGTACTGTTTTTGGTGTGTCTTTATCTGGAAAATGTTATACTTGTGTCCAATTCTTAAATCTTGTCGCCTTGGTCTATTATATGTGGGGTTCAGTGAATTCGGGCCGTTTTAGTTTTTTTTTAAATTTGTGAAGATGCAAATTTTCTTAATTTTTCCAATAGCAGTTTTTTTCGTTATCTTCGGAGTTGGCTTTTTTATCGTCTTCAGACCCTTGTGTTGGTGGTTAAACTATATTACCCGTGCTTTTTTTCTTAAGGACGTTGCTCCGTTAGTACGTTACCTTTGATTGTCGGGGTATGTGTTTTCACAGCGCACATGTTTTTAGATTTAATATTTCCGTATTTAAGTTTAAGATTCTGTATTCGTCAGTTTAGCTGAGGTTTGGTAGCGTCTTAGTTTTGTGTCTATGATTGAGTATTTTGTCGAAGGCATGAACTACAGAATTAGTTTGTTAGCGCGTTGCTTACAGAGGTTCTACTTTAGTAGAACAAAATAACGAACTAACAATCTCAAGGAACCCTCCGATCTAAGTACAATTTCCTCTCTTTAATACCGTAAACGTCATTAGGGGTTTTATTTTCATTGTTACGGAAGTGTCGATTAATAATGAATACTGCGTAAGTTATCTCCTCGTCCTAGTATTCAGATCCTAATCTAGATTGTTTTTAAACTGAGTATATACTGATGACAACATTTAAAAGTGGTTGTTACTATAATTTTAATTTTCTGAATCCGTTTTAGCTCTTTGTTAATAAGTTACATACCGTTTTTCGACTCTAATCTCTTCTGTGATTGATAGCTTATATTTGTCGTTAACGTATCTGTTAAGTTTGTACTTATTATGTGCCGATACCCAGTAGTAAAGGGCGCATTTAATTTGGTCTTTGGCCCTGGTGATGAATTAATATCTTTGTAGATTTAGCATCTGTTAAATAGCGTATTGTTTGCCAAGTTTCGAGATTATGCCCTGCCGAAGTGCATCGATGTATAACAGTTCGCCAGATTCCTTCTGTTTATGGGACCTGATTGACTTATTTAGCTTTTTCTTTTTTAATTTCCTGGCGATACAAATGTCAAAGCAGTGGTTCCTTCGTGGCTGTAGTTCAGGTATTCTATGTTTAAGTTACTTGTAGTTGGTTTATCAGTACTTTAAAGTTCAAGTGGGCTGTCTTGGTCGCTATGTGCTCGTCGTTCATGTTTGCAAAGTTTGTCTGGTTTTTGTAGACCGTTTTTCTCGTCTCTCTCATCACTAGGCGCCCGTTATTGGACTTACTGTGACTGTTATAGCGTTGAAAGTCGTGGTATATTAACTTTTATCCAGTTTACCGATAGACAGGAGTTTGTGTTTAAATAAACTGTCGAACAGAGCTCGGCCATTATAAATATGTTAAGTTTTTCTGCTTTTTTTGTGTATATTTCCCTTTTTATTGCGTTTATGATGTTGTTTTCGTCTTTAACATCATATATTAGTTTTTCGTCCTTAATGGTGAGTGGATATACAGCAGTTTTAACAGTCAGTGTAAGAGGCCTTGAGCCTTATCCCAGAGAGAAGGGCATTGTTAAGGGTTTGATTTTAAAGAGGCATAATGGCTAGTATCGTGGTCGATTTTAGATTCATTTTTCCCCAAACCGAACTTAGACTACCACAGACGTAAAAATCGAAAACTGGTCTATCTAATATGTTAATTATAATAGAGACCAAGAATCGAGGAAACGAGTATGAACAAAAGAACCTAGCATAAACGACGAACTCACTATGATAATAGAGTCTTCCTCTCTCTTAAGCTATAATGAAGCTATGAAAGTGTCTAATTACGGAGAATACAGACCTCCGAGCTTGGCTTAATAATTACCTACAATGAATTTACAACCTCAAACTGTCTAACTTTAAAGAGAACACTAATGTACTATAGACCATAAAAATTGCACGTCGATTTTAGATTCCTTTCAAAAGTTAGTAGATTCTATTGTCTTGAAGTACTGAGGCATACGTGTTGTTAAAATTTGTGCTTCTTCTCTACTTTCAAAAAGCTGATTTAATGTGCTTTATGCTGTGGCAAAAGGTGCACTAGGAAATTTTATGCTTTCAGTATTCATAATTGTGTAGCGCGTTACATCTGTAATAACTGTATGCCATCTCTGTTTGCCCAATATTTTGATAATAGGTGAACTGTTTGAATTTGTACTTGCATTGCTGTGGCGGATGGATTCCGTGGCATCTGAAGCATTTAGTGACGTATTTTTTGTTGTGTCATGGGGGCCAATACATTTCCGCTACTGTCGCTTTTGTTTGCGTTTATTATCTCGCAGACTTTTGTGTTATACCTGTTTTGGCATGAAGTAAGGAGTTTCATTGTTGTTGCTGTAGTAATGTTCTGTTGATATTACGTCATATTTATATTCTTGGCCGCTTCTATAGGTTAGGACGATCATTTAAACAAATCATCAACTTAGAATATTCGTCATCACTTTAATGGTGCACTGCTCCTGTATTATGACTACAAGGTAATCAAGTAGCTTTCTTTTTTTTTTGTTGCAATGGGAAGCTCCTAGAGCCTTGCCTTTAGTAGCTAGTTATTGTTAAACTCTTTAAGTCTTGATTAAAAAATTCCTCGTTATTTGCTCATAGTTACTCTTATTCCAATCGCTGACTTCTTAAGCAGAAAGAAAACGTCATGTTGCCTTGTTCAGTGAAGGCTAGTTTAATATCCAAAGGCAATGCTCCATAGTAAAGATCCTTGTCAGTTTGTATTAGTAATCATCAGTGTTTGAAAGAGAGTCCGTGCTTATAACGTCAAAATTTGAACAGAATACCGAGGTAAACTTAATTAAATTGAAGCAAACTAAAAACCACGCAATGATGAGCAGCGATTCCGTGGCCTCTATATATAGTGTTAGTGCGGTAATATAGTGGATTCATTCCAAATTTTTAGTCAATGGGGCTGTCTGGGTTTTAATATGGACGTACGTGGCTAACAAAAATACAAAAGGTTGTGTTTAAAGAAACTTAAGATCATACTTCCGTGACACATTTTATGTTGGAAAGTCTCATATACCGAGATTCTCCTATAGACATTCTTAAAGGTTTTTTTAAAGCTTTTTGATGTTTAACTTATCAAGGTCAAGTGCACCACATTTAAACGAAGCGTGGATCGTATATTAAAATTCTTATTCAAGTATTTAATGAGAGCCTCAAAATTAGGTTGTCACCTATAATGGTGCCATGGCCTTTAAACTTTTTAGGAAGAGAGGTTTAAAGTTAAAATAAGTCTTCCTATATCTGTTCCTTCTTCAAAATAGTATGGCGTGGCACTTCGCGAAATTCGCATTGTTAATCGATCCTTTAAATAAGCTAAATTAAGTTAACATAAATTTTATTAAAAAAGTTGAGGATTTTAAGTTGGAGGGGGGTGGAAGGGGGGATGACATTAACATAGACACAGAACTCCAAAAATTTGTGTGATATGTAAATATTAAGTGCTTATAACTTGGAGGGCAAAGTTGTATAAATATATATGTAAGCTAGCCAATGGTGCGGCCCGAGAGACTAATTTCTTCTATGGGTGGTTGTGAGAGGCTGCCTCTAGCGATGAGTAGCGTCGCAGGGTTAGTGAAAATTAATAAATTATGGTATATAGTTTCTGTACTGAATAAATTTCATAAAACTTGCACTACTAGAAAGGTAGTGCACCAGAACAACAAGTATGGAGAAGATCGTTAGACAGGCATAATAAGGACACCCGGGGGCCCTGCACGAGGCACAAAGCAGAATGCGCACTAGATCATTTTGTAAATAATCATTTGTAACATGTCAAAGCTATTTAAAGTTTAATAAAAGAAGACGATGCATTTTTTGTTATAAAAATATTAATTGTGTTTTTGCATTAACCTCAAATTGTTGAGGGGTACTATGTGTTAGGGTATTTAAACCTTAACCTTTGGAAATTAACTGTTCACAGATATATATTTATAAGTTAAAGATGTACGGGCGAGACTTAGACGAAAGCGCAGAAAAAAAATTAATGAGACTTTTTTTTAAGCGAATGTTACTTATATGCTGATAATTTTGCGATAAAACAATATTTAAAGCAATCAAAAGACTTGCCTAAAATGACAATTTGCTTTAAAAAATTATGAACTGGAGTCTTTGCTCAACATAATGGCTTTTCCGGAAAACAACCTGATAATCTGTAATATCATCAACAAATTTTAGGGGCCCTGAAAGAATCATAGGCTCTGCAACTCTATCTAAGCGGGAGAGTGAGCTAAAGAAACTCCAGTCCTTAGCTTGGTTGTTTAAGAAGTGTTTTCGGTAGACAAACAACCTTTTAACGGTATATTACGATGAGTAGTAAATGAGTTAATGAACTTATTATAATAAATGCTTGCAACAAGTGAAAGAATTTAACCATTTTATTTATAAACTCCATCGTATAAAACGCTCATTTAATGATAAGTTTGTCATTAAGAGATGGGAGTTCATGCTTTGTCGTAAAAACTAAAGATTGGTCAGCGCAGCGGAGAATAAAGAAATTTGTCTTGGTGTTACAGTCCCTTATTTCTATAGATAGCTTAAGATACCTGTCTTTAGTTCTATGGAGCGCATTATAAACTATAATGCCCTTTTCACAGCTACGAATAACGAGCAGAGCATTTGTCTTTCTAAAGATTAATCCAATGAAGGATTTAACATTTTGGGAATGAGGTACACCTTTTTTATATATAAGCTAGAGTCCTTCGAAGTAAATTGATGTTTTCATTTTGGCTCGTATGTAAACCGTGTTAATTCACTTTAATTTCATTTGTTATGCATCGGTTTGGTTCTTTCATAAGGTTTAACTGAACTTAGTGCAGCCAAAAATACATTAGCCGCCATACACTTTGTCACCAAGGAACTTCTTTATCAATCAAAGATTTATTCATGCATCTCATTTAAAACCAGTGGCCCCCAACCTTTAAAATACAGCGTACCACCGTTTCAAAGAAGTGAAGTATGGTTGACTCCCTTATGAAAAATACATTAATTTAGAAATAATTAGTCTATTAATTATTGGATACATGTTTTAATAATGCAACATTTTATGTGAATAAAATTAATGAGATTTTTTCGCTTGCATTATATTTACTCGTTGCGAAATTCTGGGACTAATACTGCTGCTTAAAGCTGCAAGCATGTCGTCGGTAGCGTCCAACCGTTCCTTGTCTTTGATGAGAAGCAGATTGAGAAATCCTCTTGCACAAAAAAGTTGTCGAATACATATCAAGACACAGCATAGCGTTATCTCAAAGCTTAGTTTGTTTTATAAGATTGCTTTTTGCGCCAGAACATTTCGAGGTTAATGCCTAATTCGAACGTATCCTTGTCTTTGCTAAAAAATTTGACGACTTCTTGGATTTCATTAGGGACTCTTCTGTTAACACAGAAAGTGTTTCGAATTAATTTTTGATAGCTTCCATCTCCACATCGTTGCATTTCTAGAACGTACCTTGTAAACTCCTTAAGTTCGTGGAGGTAATATATAACATTTAATTGAACTTGACCGTGATATGCGAGCGATCTTTGGCGTCAATGAAAGCCTTGAGCGTTGGAAACGCCAAATAATTTGTTGCTTCAATTTTTCCTATCCACAGTTCGAGTTTTCAAATAATCGCGAAAAGTTTGTCTTCGAACCCGAAGGTGTTTGCGCTACCTTCCAGTTTCGTATTGCTCGAATCTTATAGCTGCAACTAAGTTTGTGTGTTTGGAAATGTACACAAGATAGGTCAGCCGTATCTCGAATTTTGGATTACAAAAAATCCTTTTTCAATTGAAAAAACGCTTAGCTCTTCCCACTGCTCATATAACCTTCTTAGCATATTTCCTTTGGACAGTCTTCAAACCTCCATATGGAAAGTAGTGTTTCGTTTTCGGAGTCTATATCAAAGTAAAATTTTAAAAATACGCGTAACAAGAGCACTGTTTTTGAGTGCATTCACCAATGTTATCCCCAGCAACGTTTTTAATGCCAGTGCTTGTTGATGAATTTTGCATTGTGTTGTCGCTATTCTCCAATTTTTTTCTTTCACCAACGTTGCTAGGCAGGAGAGTGATCCTAGCGAGCGCTCCATTCGTTCAGAAGTCAACTACATTTCCATAGAATAACGAATTTGTCGTAATAATCGGTTATTATTTTCATTACATCCGTTCCAGATGTAGTTTGAAGTTCTCTCTTATTAATAGTTTCTCTTTAATTGGGTATGCTCGTTCATAAATCGAACAAAGACCAAAAATAGGCCACACTGTGTAAGCTCGGTACATTTCGTCGCCCTGTAAGACCATATAAGTTGAATTTTTAACTATCATCAAAAGTTGTTCTTCAGTATCTTATTAGAAAATGATGAGGGCAAGGTTAAATACGCGGCCTTTAAAGACCGAAAAAGAGTGTCGTGTCGTGGGAATGGAACCCATGACCTTGAGTACGCCGCCAATGCTCTTAACCGCGGAGTTACGAACGACAACTTTCGATCCCGGTTGATGATTTCGTGTATTTAAGCTGTTATATCTTACGACAATTTTGCATTTCGCACTTTTAGCGTTTTGTTCGATAGGGGAATTTCTTAAAATTCATTTAGACCTGCTCACCTAAAACTTCTTTCACCGCATTTAGCAGACAAGCTTTACTAAAGTTTTGCCAATGGTATGTGGATTTTTAATTTTACGCTTAATTGCGCAATTTTGAGAAAGAGCAGACGATGCACTTGAGATGAAAAATCTTGTGCCCAGCTTCATTTTTTTAGGTTCTCGAATTTCCAGCGGAAAATTCTGGCGGATAATTAGTTAAATTAGGATGAATGTTTATTAAATTTCATGCCAGCTTTGCGGGTATAAAACGCATCATTGCAGAGAACGGTGGCATATAGCACAAACTGAGGTCACGCTTCTTGGTTGACTTCAATCAAGGTGAATCCAAAGTCATCACTATCCTTGTCATAATTTCTCTTCGGCTGTGCCATTTCCTAAAAAATAAAAATGTTACATGTGCAGACCTTTCCCTGGCCACGAGCTCTTCTTGGGGGTTAGCATTTAAATGTTTTCTGGAAATTTACGCTCGTACTTCTAAAACAGACGTTCAAATGATATTTGTGTTTTCTGCTCAATTCTCGGCTCAACGCTAATTTCAACAGCTTATATTTGAACTTAACGTTATTCCTCATTATTTAGTTATTTTTCTGATGAATTCGCGGCCTACGTTTTGATATCTCATGAACCACCGGCCGGGAACCGCTGGTTAAAACCCCCTCATTCGCGTGGTGTAAATATCGTGAATTTGAAGATAGCTTAAGTTAACTTTAAGGATAAATAAGGTAAATAAGATTTATAAGGTAACATGCTAGATTGGAAGAGTGCTTGCTTTATAAACTTGATGATTTTAGTCACATTATAAGAAAGGATTTGTATATTGCACTACTTTTAACTCATGCTCTCTAGCCAAGTCCTAATTTTTTTTACCAGGTTAACATAGGCAACAACCTTCCAAAAGCACTTATAAAGGTACGCAAGTTTTTTATGATAAATTTTGTATTGTATTTAAGACTATAAATGAAATGATAAAAATATTGCATAGTAAATTTAAGTTATTTGGGCTTATTCTTTCTTTTGTTATTGATAGTACTTTTATATATATTAAAACGTTAATATATACAATTTTTTATTAAAAAGGAGAAAAAAAAGATTTATAATTAACAATTGTTTAATCGTATTATTTTTTTATCTGTAATATAAAGAAAAAGTATTACTCCAAACTTTGATCTTTACTTACGCAATGTAACCTTATTAGTTTATTTACTCTTTCATTAACTAAACTACCAGCTAAGATTTAACCGTTTGTTTATTGAGTTGTTAGCCTGAATTAAATAAGTTTAACGTCCATGATTGGTTTACTATAAGGTATCTAATATGACGTCTTATTCAAACTACTTAAAAGAGCGCAGGTTATACGACATTTTGGATTTCCATCCTTTATTGCTTAAATTTTCTCTTTAGCGCAACAACTGATAGTAAGCGGCCTTGTAAGAAAGAGGCAAACATGATTTTTTTATCAAACCTTTTTCTTTACTTGCACTTATTTTGCTAATCAAATATTTTTTTTATCTGTTTACATTCGGTTCATTTTTAAACTATATATATTACTTTGATATTATAGTCTTTATACTACATAGTACTTTAAATTTTTTGAGAATTAATATCGTTGGAGTCCTATGTAAAAAAAATTTTTATCGTATGTTAAAATTTAATTTTTTTGTTAGTGATTAATTATGATACGTGGAAGTATTTATTCGCAATCGGAAGGCACGACTCGTAAAGGGAGTCAAATATTAGGAGCGGTTATATTTTTAACACTTTTTTAATTTACTTTATAAACTTTCAAGTGTTGTAGGACGATGCTCGTAACACAGCTGTCTCCGTAGCAGTCGAGGTCTCAGCAAAAGTGGCTGAAAACAGAAAACGTTTGAAGCAAGGCAAGTCGGCCAAGGACAACGTAGCGGATTTAAAAGAAGAATTAAATATGGTTGCTTGTTTATTATATGAGTTTTCTATGTTTAAATATTTTTCATAGGATGAACATTTAGTCCCTCTGGAGGAACTTTACTCTCGTTATAATACCAACGTTGAAACTGGTGAAGTGCCTGCATATACTAAAGGTTAAAAGACTCTACTCACTTTTTTTAAACAGGATTGCCATCTGCGATCGCTGAGAAGATGGCTGATGAAAAACCTAACCGACTTACTCCTCAGAAACAAACTCCTGCCGTTATTAAGTTTTTACTTACTTTGTTTGGAGGCTTTTCAATGCTTCTGTGGATTGGTTACTGTTCTGTTGCTTATAAGTTGCCCACCGCCGACAGCTTTCTTAAACAGGCGGAGTGTTAGCCATTATTGCCTATATCATCGATTACTCTCGCGATAGCGGTGCCCCTAGAGACAACGTTGTTTCTAAACGATTTTAGCGACCACTAGAACAGGTTGTAATGGGAGTCATTTATACAGCTCTACTTGGGAGTTGTTTTGATTGCAGTGGTCTGCATCACCTCTATCTTCTCTTACTACCAGGAGGCGAAGTCGGATGCCGTCATGAAAGGTTTCGAAAAGTATAAGACACGTACATCCCTGCTACTACATACTGCACGTCCTTTAGGCTTTTTGAAGATGCAACCACAACGGTCGCACGTCTTGAGGGATGGCAAGTGGTCTGAGGTGGATGCGGATTTTTTAGTGGTCGGCGACATAATTACCGTGACTTATGGCAAGTCGTTCTTGCTTATCCATTCACGCTTCGTAATTATTTCGACCTTCTACAGGTAATGTAGTCCCCGCGGACATCCGTATCATCACTGCCTCCAGCTTTAAAGTGGACAACTCTTCTTTGACTGGTTAAACGGATCTCGCCTTTTAATTGTTATTCTCAAACTTAAGCCTTATAAGGGGAGGCGGAGGCACTCAGCCGGTCCCCAGAGTGCACAGACGACAACCCAATGGAAACTAAGAATCTTGCTTTTTATTCAACCAATGCTGTTGAAGGTGTCTCCCCCGTTCTTGGTGCCCAAGGATAAAACTGTTTACTGTTTTTTTATAAGGCACGTGTACTGCAATTGTGCTTCGAACGGGAGACGACACGTTTATAGGGAAAATTGCCCGTTTAGTAGGAAAGACAAAGAAAAAAGAAACGCCCATCCGCAAGGAAATTCGGCACTTTATCCACCTCATTACCGGGCTCGCCTTGTTCCTGGGCGCCATCTTCTTCACTCTGGCCATGACCGTTCAGAAGCAACAGTAAGCTTAGCGGGAGCCTCCAACCCCTGCAGCGCCTCCTTAGGACCAACTTCTTTTCTAGGTTTTTGCAGGCCCTCGTGTTTTTAATTGGTATCATTGTGGCCAATGTCCCGGAAGGTCCTTTTCTGTCATAGTTAGCCCCACGCAGCGGGCCTAGCATAGCTGCTAACCTATCAGTTCAGGTCTCCTCGCCACGGTCACGGTCTCACTGACTTTAACTGCAAGAAAAATGGCGAAGAACAATGTGATTGTAAAGAACTTGGAGGCCGTCGAAACTTTAGGCTCCACCTCGTGTATCTGCTCCGATAAGACTGGTTGCTTTTCTAACGCGAACCTCTTTTTCTTCATCTTATCGCCTCAATTTCTGCAGGAACACTGACTCAGAATCGCATGACCGTCAACCATCTTTGGTATTCACGTGGTTACTCGGCAATTTCACTCTTTCTTGTGCCTACTGTAACATTTCTAGGTACGATCTTCGAGTCTGGGCAGTGGATCCGGCCGTTGAAGACTGTTTTCAAAAGGAACATAATTCCTTTAAAATGCTGTACAGCATAGCCACGCTGAACTCACGAGCTACTTTTGAGGAGACAGACCAGAGTAAGCCCCTTAGCGAGTGGAGGACGAGCGGTACTTTGGCATCATGCGCTCTTTGATACCTTCGCTTTGCTTATCTATGCCGTCACACACACACTACCCAAACGTTAAGGCGATGCCTCTGAATCTGCTCTGATTAAGTTTTGCCAGCAAATTCGGCCCATCTCCGACGCCAGAAAAGACAACCCTAAAGTTGCAGAGATCCCCTTTAATTCTACTAATAAGTCTGCGTTCTGTTCTGTGTTACTTATTGGAAGCTGTTATCAATGCTTCGCCAGATATGCCGTGACGGTGTGCGAGCAGCGAGATGAGGGCGGGCGGTTTGTTGTCTACATGAAGGTTTGACTTGGCTCTTTGAAGTGAAAATTTTTTATTGGTGGCTGACCATTTTGGTAAGGGAGCTCCGGAACGCGTCCTTGCCCGCTGCAGTAAAATACTCGTGTGTGATGAGGAGGCGCCGCTCGATGATACCTACAAAGAACATTTTGAAAAAGCTTACAAAGAATTGGGTGGCCTTGGCGAAAGAGTGCTGGGCTTTGCATATCACAACCTGGACACAAGTCACTATCCTCCGGGCTTTCAGTTTGACTCCGAGAAACCCAACTTTCCCTGCGAGGGTTTGGGTACGGTCGGGATACGTCTGCTTGCCTACTCAATGCATATATTATCAATGCATTGTTTGCTTCTAGTTTTTGCCGGGCTATATGCCTTGATCGACCCACCCAGGCCAGCCGTCCCGTCCTCTGTCAAGGCGTGTCAGAGTGCTGGCATACGTGTTATTATGGTGGCTTTATTAATATAAAATTGTGTCAAGAAGTTTTATCGGCTTTTCAAGGTTACTGGCGATCATCCTCTCACCGCTAAGGCGATAGCCCGATCCGTAAATATTATTCGAGATGAAACCGTCGACGAGTTAGCCGCACGAAAAGGTCCGTTACCAACTTAGTGTCTAAGCACTGATCCCAATCTCGGCTTTACAGGCATATCGGAGAGCCAGGTGGAACCAGGCGAGGCCAAGGCCATAGTGGTAAGCGGGCAGAAGCTTAAGGAAATGGATGAGGAAGAGGTGCAGAATATTATACGGGATTACGACCAGATTGTGTTTGCAAGGTTCTGGCGGTGAAAGACGCGCAGTTTTATTTTATAAACTAGTAAGGTGTTTCTAAGTAGGACTTCGCCACAACAGAAGTTGGTCATTGTAGAAGCGGTCCAGAACGTTGGCAACGTAGTTGCTGTGACCGGTATTTCCTCTGTATCTTGTCGCGCTGTTTGCATTAATGAGCTTCCGGCAGGTGACGGTGTCAACGATTCTCCCGCTCTGCGCCAGGCCGACATCGGCGTTGCTATGGGTTGAACTATTTATGATGGCGTTGACGCCACAAATTACTAACGAATACTCTATATACACACTATAAGGGATTGCCGGTACAGATGTATCCAAGTCAGCGGCAGATATGATCCTGTTGGACGATGATTTTTCTTCCATAGTTAAAGGTGTAGAAGAAGGCCGGCTTATATTTGACAACATTAAGAAATCCATCGCATACACATTGACCTCGAATATTCCTGAGCTGACGCCTTTTTTGGTTAATGTGTTACTTAATATACCACTGCCTTTGAGGTAAAGGTGTGCTCTGCATCGTTTTATACATTCATCTATAACTTACTACTGCTGGGAAGCACAATAATGATTCTCTGCATCGACCTTGGTACTGACATGTACCCCGCCATATCTCTGGCCTACGAAAGCGCTGAGTCAGATATAATGAAGCGGAGGCCGCGGGATTCCAAGAAGGACAAACTCGTGAATAACAAGTTATTGCAAATCACTTACCTCCAAATTGGGGTGCTCCAGGCGTGTGCTGGCTTTTTTAACTACCTCATTGTGATGGGCGACCACGGCTTTTTGTAAGCACGCCATTCATCGCCATAGCACTTGTATGACTTCTATTACCTCTACGGACCCGCAGACCGAAGCATCTGAAAGGCCTGAGAGAACAGTGGGATAACAGAAATATCAATAACCTGAGGGATTCTTATGGCCAAGAGTGGACCTACGAAAGTCGCAAGAATCTCGAATCGATGGCTCAGACTGCTTTCTTGCTTGCTATTGTTCAGGCAAGTTACTAGTCTAGTTGTGATTTTCTGGCAGCTAGACGAGTAAATGTTGCCGCGACTCCGCCGCTTCTGCTTGTGTTCATTTTTGTTGGGTGGTGGTGCTTTAGGTGCAATGGGCAGACCTTATTATTTGTAAAACACGGATGTTGTCGATCCTTCACCAGGGCATGAGGTTTTTAACTGCTAAGAATACCTTTCTAAGCAACATTCCATGTTACTATATCGTTTTATAATAGAAACAAACATCTGATTATAGCCTTAATCTTTGAAACAACTTTGATTATCCTGCTCACTTATGCACCCGGGATGTCTGTTGCTTTTCGAACTTACTCCCTTAAACGTCTCTAATACGGCTGTTTTTTCCATGGCATATTCAAATAATCATAATTTATAGCCATTTACTGGGTATCGGCCCTCCCGTTCGCCTGCTTAATACTGCTGTTTGACGAGATGCGCAAGCTAATCATTAGAAAATACCCGCAGGGTTGGGTCCGTCGTAATCTTTACTATTAGGATTTCTGAATAAACTCTTTGCCCCTTAAAATAAAGTTGAACCGATCCTCTCGAAACTTATTATTATTGAAGACGAAAGGCTAGTCTAGTACCCTTGTTAGACAGTTGTAGAACAAAGGTGATGGTCCACATTTACTATGGCATGGTATAATTAAACGTAATGACACAAAGAAGAGTTATTGTAATAGTGGACTTAGTGCTTTCTAAAGCGCCTGTATGCGAAAATTTTATGGAGCTTAACTGTTCTTTTTAAAGTATTGTTGCTGACTGCGGGAGCTACAAGTAGACGAGGTAAGCTTACTGCCATCGCCCACACTCGAGTTAAAAAGTGCTCTCTACTGTTACAACAGACGCTTTTTTAGGGCAACAACAGTGTAATGTTAAAAAGCTCCAAAGTTTGAATATTTATTGCTTATAAAATATATTAGTAAAAAAAGATTTATGAAATATAGTGACAAGGCCCCCCTTTAAACGATTAGTTGTCCATTTTAACATTCTTCAACTATTTTAGTAATGTAAAGCTGACACGGCCTCTTATTAGAAGATAAAAAGTTTTTACCTGCACGGATACTAAGCCATTCTGGCAAGTTGCTGGGAAGAGTAATCAAGTCGAGGTCAAAAACTTCAACGAATAGTTCGGTCATATATCGGCTTTTATCTTTAACAAACAAGCGATACTAGTATATTAAAATGAAAATGAAGAAAGGGCAAGGAAACACGGAAAAGGAGAAGAAAAAGGCGTCTCCAGTGTAACTACAGCTCCTAGATACTATATTTATTTCAGTTACGACTAATGCAAAGCCCAAGTTTAGGAGCAAGTAGTTTCCTTCGAATGATAAAGGTAACAACTAAGCAATTGTTACGCAGTATAGGTATATTAAAAAAAAAGTTTTCTCAAAACGTAGTAAAAAGGTCTAGTAAACCTGCTGACAATATACGTCGAGTTTTTTTATTTCAAACATAACAAGCTTTACCACAAGTTTGGCTCTATGCCAGAAACCAAAACAATAAAAAAACTTACTTCTTGTATAATGGAGTTTAGATTCCAAAGCTGAAGTCTTCGCAAACACCCAACAAGAATGCCTGTTTGGTGCACACCAAAACTGTGCCAAAGAGAAAAACACTACAAGTACTGCGGAAGTAAAATTGTGCCGCAATACATTCACTTACGAGCACATAATCAAAAGAGGATATCTCTCTGAATCAAGCACTAGTTCAAGGCCTTCCTTAATTAACTCCTCACCAACAGGTTTCCAACCTAACTCGGCACGCAACTTATGCCCCAAAAGATTCTGAATACGTAAAGTAAAATTTCTTCTAAAAAATATCAACAGGTAAAATAATAATGAAATGGGGTACAAAAGTACCACAATTATGTTTTCGCCTTGAAAAAATTCAAGAAGAGTTTTGACAATTTTTTCCGGTGATAATACGAGAACAGTATTTAATTTTAAATTTCTAAGTAACTTTCTTTAACAAATATCAACTAACAAAATAAGGCCATACAATATACCTAATAAAAGGGAAATGCACTGGATGGAAAATAGAGGATCTGAATAAATTTTTTTCAATAACACCAAAAGCCTCTGGTACTACTAGAATGTCATCGCCAGAAACACCCATCGTGAATGAAAAACAGATTAAGATAGCGAGCCCTATACAGTGCTTGTTATCCCCACCACTCCAAAAAGTTAACCCCCGCTGAAAAATAATTAAAGAAGGGAAGTAAACATGATCCTTAGCAAGTGACTTACGTCCTCTTTTATGCAGAAGACACCAGATAAATCCTGATTACAAAAAAGCTTAATGTATAAAAGATATAATCTGATCTGCTATGAGTTGCGATTTTACAAATTAGTCTCCTAATTCTTCGATCAACTTCCTGAGAATGTTTACTTGTGAGACCGAGCCACTTCTGCATAACCAAAAACGGAAAGATTTGATAACTAATGCATTGCATGCGCATTTCCTATAATATAAACTACATAAACGTTTTTAAACATATCTTAGAAAATCGAGAACTATAACAATATTGCATTATCTACTCGCTTATTTAATTATTTATATATGGGAAAAAGAGAAGAAGAAAAGCTGGTAAGCGCTGAAAAATAAGCCTCACTGTTTTTATGTTAAAATTTCTAAAGACCTTTAAAATGTGAGGGAGATCACCCTCCTTAACCTCCTCTATGTTGCGGGAATATAGATATCAAGCATGCAGTGTAATATTACCAAAATATAAATAAAGACTTATCAAACTTTTCACTAGGGTTTCCACTACTTAAAAACAATTGAGCAAATAACTAGGAATCTTTTAAATAACAAAGCACTAGCAAAAATACAACCTTTGTGTATTACAAATAAAGGAACCTATAAAAAATCAGTAAAACAGAGAAATAGAATAATAGGGGTTTTCCTTGGATGGAATGAAAGCGAACTTAGGATTACAACTTATCAAGTGTAAGATTTCCCACTATTAAAACAGATACCTTAATAAATGAATTCTTATCCCCTTAATGTACGCGTTCACTTTTTGAACTGGCAAGAAATTTAACAAATGGAGAGCCCATTTGCTCGGGTTTGCGTCACCATCCCCAAGATAATTTGTCTTTTAAGATTTGAAGTTGTAAGATAATAAATTATGGATTGAATTGTTAAGGCAAGGAAATGTGTTAGAACTCGATACCTTGAAAAATGATTAGGTATTAAGTCCTAGCATATAGAATGGTAGCTAGAGAGAATGACCATTGTCCAAAACTGCGGTTTCATGCTATACGCAAGATATAGTCCAAGCAGCTAAAATTTTTCAGTCTTTGTTGTTACACCCGCCGACCTCGATTGGCTGTGCTTTCCTCGGACCAAGGTAAGCTTACAACAATATTAACAGCTACGATTGCGCTTTCACTGTCCTCCACTCTGACTCCCCCTTCGAATTCCGCTTTATTAGATGAGGTAGTCGATAACTTTCAGTGAACAATAGCAGCTGTTCATGTTGCCGTGAGTAGCGAGGTAGTGTGGCGCCGAAATCATCTACCTATTTATATAATAAATCTTATTTACTGACGCCGGGAGTGAGCCTGATCGCATTACGCGGTATCTTGAAGCCTAATCGTCTTATAAACGCATAAGACAAAAGCCCACAACTCGGTACAATAGATGCTGGGAGGTGGACTCGAAGAGCGTGCAACCATCCATCTTTTTGTGCTTTGACGAATGTTTTGAGGTTAACAAAGCCTTTAAGTTTGCGCAAATAATGTACTACGTGAGACCTTTACAATATTACGTTCGTTTTGGTATAATGCACCTACTGAATATAAATTAAAGCTGACTGTGCTCGTACCGCTGACCGCCAGCTGGTGTTCCGTAACATTATTACTCACCGCCCTCCCACGCACTGGACAAGCCGTTAATTTCACTGCTTGCTACTACTGAAACCACCCTTCCTTTCGAGCTTTTCGCCGATGACACTGCAATCTAGCGTCTCCCAAGAGCTCCTCACTACTACAACACTTATAACGCTACCTAAAAGCACTTGCAAACTAGTACAGGCATTTGAGGACAACTATCCTTACAAAGGGGAACTAGGCCTGTAATTGCGTAATTTCCTTTATGTAAATAATAACGTAATGCCATATAATTTTGCTTAACATGCAATGACCTACATGATTTAGTTAGCAAATGATGAAATGACAAAAAGTTTTAGAGTACTCTTGACCTCAACAATCTTCATTCTAAAGAATAAGCTTATATAACTGTCTAAACGATTAAAGTCGACAATTTTGGGTATGACAAAGGCTTTAATCCTAGTATTTTTACTAAGTCACTTCGTTCCGAGTTTATTAATTAGTTTGAGGACAATTTAGAAATAAAATTGTAATATGCTCTAAAATACCTCAATACATACCTGAAAAAGGAGCTGCATGTTGGACTATTAATAAAATAAAAGACATATAACACTGCTTACCACTTAAAAAAAATAAACGAAGACTATTTGCAACAGGTACGTGCCGGAGAAGTAAGGTTACTTCTCGGAAGATGACCTCAAAATAAGAAACAAAAAAATATTTTAAAAAAGAACTCACGGAAACGAAAGCGTCAACCACGCCCGTCACCCCATCAAAACAAAGGGCGGTTACGAAAGTACTTGTGTACCCTTTTCTTACACGGCTAAATTAACATGTAAACTTTACGTATGCATGTTGTTCATAACTTGGTTATGGCCAAATCTAGGCTTGAGTTAACAAATTTTAAGGCTAAAGAAAAAGGAGGTTAATCAGAAATACAAGCAGCTCAAAAAAGAGCGTTAGCTAGGAGTTCTCCTGTAAACTAAATAATATGAAGGGCAAAAAGCATAAAAAAGATACAAGAAAAACTGTAGACTCCTTTGATAACCGGGAAGACATTATTTTTAAGGAAAATGGTTCTTTGCATAAAACCAAAAGCCATCGATATAATTTCGGTAATAGTGAATACAAGAAGAAGAAAAAGAAGGATAGAAAAGGGGAGTCCTTAAAAAAGGGAGTCGCTTCTAAAAAAGAGGAAAGACTCAAGACACAGCAGGACGGCCTGATCAACTCCCAACCTAATGTAAAACTTTTACTAAAATTAACTTTTAACACAGACCATAAACATGCTAACTTCTGCAAAACTGTAGAAAAAAACTTTTAAACCACTGGAAAGTCAAATTAATAGGGAAAAAAAGCTCCGGTGTGGGGGAGCTGAGAAGGATTTAGAAAACTTAAAAAATTTGGGACCCTCAGAGCCACTACTTATGTCTTCCAAAAAGGTTAAACGAAAAAAAAACTTACTTGGCAAAAAAAAAAGAAAAAAGAGCTGTATTGAACCGATAACCGATTTAAAAGGTCTACAAACCAACTTTACTCCCTTAGCTACAGAAAATGCGGGTGAAAATAAGACAGTATCTAATATTAAAAAGTATCTGGTAGCCCCTCGCCATATTGGCGCTAAAGATAGCGGAATTATATTTGCAGAACTCCCATTTTCTTGGACAAAAAATTTAAAAGCTTCTTTAAGAGAAGCCGGTAACTTCACTAACTTTAAACCTGAATTACATATTTTCACTTTTCATGAACATACCTTTAGGAGTTGAGTGGAACACTGGGAAGTTTACTTGGCGTGAAGATGGTTTAATACGTAATAACGTGAAAACATACTCTGATGTATATCATCGTTTAATTTTCTAATTAATTTGTTGCAATCTGTCTTCTCCACAGATCCACGGCTCAAAAGATTTAGAATCGTTAATAGAAAGTAAATTTTCTGTAGAAACGGCCGATTTTTGGCGTTTTGTTGGTAGTTTTCTTAAGGGTTTTTACTACTGCCTTAAATAAGCCTATTTTTTCCTTACTTTCACGTTTAGCTACCGGTGTTTTGAGGCCACTTAGATCCGTTATAGCGAGGACAAAGAGACTATACAATACTAAGCTAAAAAGAGCTTTTACTCCCGAAGAAGATCAGATAATACTTGAGTACTTTGTCATATACTCTACTTTTACATAAGCTTCCTGTTTATATCTTTTCTTTCTCTTATGTATAAAGATATTTAAAAAGGGGGAGTAAGCAACGACCACTTCTTGAGCTAGCAGCCAAATTGGACAGGACAGCTGACCGCATCGGTAGTCGTTATAAGCAACTTCTCTGGCAAAAAGAATATACTGGAAAAGGTGCACTGTTATAGCTGCTTTCTTCATTATAACGCTCCTAAGCTTTTTTTTTTGTGATGAGGCTACTGGTCTCAGGAGGAGCAACAAAGACTTGTCGAGGCCATCAAAGAGATCATGGGCTGCACAGAGGAGGAACTAAAGCATGTGTGGTTTGGTGTTCCATGGGTTGAAGTAGCTAAGAGGGTAGGCACTAGGAATCCTCCAAGTTGTCAAGTGAGATGGTGCTTAACAAATTCCACTTAACCTGTACTCTGTAAGTTTTAAATAACAAATATTATAGGAGAAACACACTAAAGTATGGGTCTAACAGAGGAAAAATGGGAAGATTCTGGAAAATCTCTAACTATCAAGCCCTCTGCAAAAAACTTATGGAAAAAGGCTTTGCTGATGAGTCTGAAGTAAGGCCTTGGTTACTTCCTTCAAACTGGGTCTCACGCTAACTGCCCCCTACTAGATCACGTGGTCTGTATTAGCTGCTGAGTTTGGCTTCTGTCCGGGGGTCCTGCAATACCATTTCGATCTGCTTAAGCACATGTTGCCCCTAAACATGCCAGCTGAAAAATCGTTTAAGGGTAACATTGTTTCGCACGTGTGTACTGCTATTTTTCTCTTCCACCATAGAGTGCTTGCAGTACATGCTCGACCACACCTCATATTCAAAGCTAATTGAGTGCAGACATCGCAGGCAGAACTGATAAGCTGGTCTAGTTTGCTTGTTGAGGGTATAACATAAACTTTTTTTTTGAGGCTGGACGGCACACGGGAAAGCCCATGCCGCCCTCATATTTCATCATACGTATAAATAAAGCGTAAACAATAGAATTTGCTCGCGTTATCATATATAGCTTATTTATTTATACAGAAGAGCGGTAGTTTGAAAAAATCAGCCAGGTAATATTTTACTTATTAGATTATCTAACGTTGTTAAGGCTTTAACTATTTTATTCTATTTAACCCGGTTTTTCTGGTCCCAAGAAACTTATAGAAGAGTTATCTAAGCTTAAATTAGTGCTCTCCTTGGAATTTCTATAGTTAGGTGGTATCAAATAAGAGAGATAACTAGTAAATGAGGTAAACATTAATAGATTAAGAGCAAAGAAGTCATGGTTCATTCCCAATTTTACAATATTGCGGTGTAGACATCTCAAGTAACTAATAAAAAGTATTAAGATCAGAAGGGTCGTTAAAAGAACTTATAAAAGTTTAAAGAAAGCAGAGTATATGATAAAATAGAATGTTAAGACCATAAATTTAAATCTTTCGACGTCCAGATGTCCTGGTACAGTTTGCAAGCTTTTATTAGAGAGTCATTAACTGATAAAAGCTGTTAAAAAAAGCTACATGTAAATAGGAAACCTAAAGAAAACTAAGAAAAGTAGAAGTGCCGGACAGTCACTAAATAGTGAGTGAAGAATTAGTGTAAACCTGCTGAATTTCAGTTGAACCAAGAGGAGTGCGGGAACAGTCGTTATAGTAGCTGAAACAACTTGAGTAATTATTGTTGTTACCACCATTATTTTTGAAAGAAGTATTTTTTTCATTATTAATTTTAGTATCAGGTAACAGATGGCAACGTTTACCATTCATACCTTACATACCCCCATGTAAAGCTGAGGTGCAAACATACAAAGCAACCACAATGTCAGCAACCCCCTCTTTGTTGGCTCGAGGGTGCACCCACTCGATAGAGTCGACTCCGAATACTCGAACTGCCACTAACCAACTGTTTTAATTTGTAGTTAAGCCTAAAATGGGCAAAACCTTGGGGCTTAAATAGATTTGTTTTTTTCTGCGAAATCACTAAAATGAACCTAGGCGACAAGTGGTAAACATAGTAACCAGTAACCTATAGGGGGTTAAAGAAGAGGTTCACCGCATTACACGGATTAACTAATGCACAAGGGACACCGCAGCGCCGCATTATCTCTGCATTACAAGGGATAAGCCCCGTATTTACAAGTGTACCTTTTAAAAACTAAATAATTATAAATTTCTATAAAATAGTTTTACGTACATTAGGTATTTTTATGTATCCTTATGAAGAATACAAAAATTTAATAAAAATTTCAACAGTAATATACAAGAAAAATGAAATAACTAAACATACAGACTTGCAGGCCCTCTGAAAATGAATTTAACTCGTTAAGGACGTCTCTGTTGTTAATTTTATAACTATGAGGAGAACTGTATAAAAACCGTTATCGTATTTTTATTAAACTTTTTTATTAAAGTTAAAAGTACATTCTTTAAACAGTTATGTTGCTAGGAAGTATACTATTTTTCACTTTGCCTTACTCCGTAGATTATTTATCTGTAAAAAAAGCTTGGAACAGCCGGAAGGTCTCGAAAGAAAACCTTAAAGTTGTAGAGAATTAGTTATTAATTCTTAGCTAACAGTGCAAAATTCTTAACCGATTCGTGGTTACTAAAGAATTAAGAAAGTCTCTAATTACAGAATTTATACAAAAACGTACAAATAACATTTTGTGTTTTTATTAAAACCCAAATTAAAAAGTCTAAGTATAGTGTCAATAGTGCTTTCGTATTTACAAACTATGGGAGGCGCAAAAATTCTTTAACTGCCTGATAAGAAATTATAATAGTTTTTTTGGTGAAAACCTACTACAGATATACCAAGAAAGCAGTTAAGAAAAATCTTCATAACTTAACTTATTTACGCATTTCAAGTTTTTCTTAGTTTGTGTAGAAACAACTTTGTGTGATTAAATCGAGATGCATTTTGCAGTTATCGGGGATCCTGCCACTAGTCGAGAGCTTCTCCATGTTCTCGACATACAACGGTATCAAACGGGGTAAAGACAGCGAGAAAGCTGTGAGACACTTGGTGCATCGCAGTCCGGAGGCGCCTCCTCTACCGCAAAACTTATAGTTATCGGGCAACATCGCCGGCGTGTACGGGCTGGAAAGGCGTTTCCGCACCTCAAGGAGAGTCATAAGTAAAAAAGAAACTAGTCGGACTATTTCTTCGCAGTCACTTTCTGGAAAAAGAGCTTTTTTACTGGTTCTCAAAGCGCATTGAATAAATTCATACGAATGAACTAAAAAGATGGTTAAAAAAACAACCAATAATACTTTGAAAGGCTCACCTTCAACAGCTGAAGTTAAACTACTATAAATGTCGTTCAAATTTAAAGAGGACGGGATCAGCAGAAGACAGAATGGAGCATTGCAGAAAGTTAACGTTCCATTATTTCTTAACTTGCAAAAAGCCGAGAGATTCTTAAAGTTGGTTCTTGTTCTCAACAGATCAAGAATTAAGCAAAGCCTCACCTTAACAGGATAACTATTAGTTTAATAAGTTAATGATTTTAACAAATACACCATACTACGCTTATTACATAGCTGCCAGAGATCTCAGAGTAAAAATTCGAGTTTCGTAGGAACTTTTATTGTAGTAGGTGCTCAGACAGGTCTGTACTTCAAATTTCACCTCCTTGCATATATATCTGTCCTTAAAGACACAATTAGTTATGGTTCTTTATAGAAAAAAGGCAATAAAATTCGAAAATAACAGTAATTTAAAGAAGGCAAACCATCTTAAGGGCACGGCATAATACGCTAAGAAGTTTATGAAGTAGAAACCAACTCTCTATATAAATTTCGAATAGATTAGTTTCCTTGAATCCTTCAAGTTCAAGTTCTTTATTTATTAGCATCTTAAAACACGCATCGACAATCTTTAAAGTACAGAGATATTTAAAATAGTTAATACCAAGTGTACAATACTATAAACTTTAATTTAGTACGCATCGAACTGCCCGATGAATTGGAACCGAAAAAAAGGATTTTAAACGTTTTGGACTCGAAAAGAAAAAACTTTCAAAGGCATTTATAAAAAGTCGTATAGTATGGGCACCTAAATTAACGAAATCTTGTACACCAAATAGTAAATCAAGTAAATAGCAAGTTGAAATAAGCTAATTAACTAGATTCCTTGCTTTGCAAGAGCAGCAAAGATACTTCAACTAAGTCCCACGTTAAGTAACTAGATAAAAGTTCCAAAGAGGAGGTTTCAGCTGATAAAAAAGCGGAAGCTCCAAAAGAATTGCACTGGGCGTACTTAAACTGATTCATTAGGGTAAAAAAAGCTAAATAGTCCTGGTTAAAACTAAATACGTTCATAAAAAAGGATAAGTACAAAATAATAATTTAATAGATACTTTAATTTATAACCAGTGTTTTTCTTGTTTTCTTACAATATTAAAAATTTCTTTAAAAGTGTAAGCAAAAGGAAGGAATTCTGGACTGCTACACATAGTAAAGGTTTCCATCATTAAGGCTAATTTCCCTTCAAATCCATAGCGTAGTATTAAGCTTATGTAAATTATTTAGAAAATATTCTGAGATGTTTAACAATAATCCAACCTAACAAGATTTGAATTAAGTGGTCGAGAAGCCATACTTTTAACTGAACGGTCTGCGTGAGTCGTTTCTCCTCCTTTGTTAAGGGAAGACTTTTTCATTTTTAAGCTAAAAAAATTCTACACTTTTTTTAAACATTTACGAGATCTTTTGTCAATAAGGCAAGGCCAAACTTTAGAAGCTAAACCGTGCAGACTAAAATAGGACTCCTCAGGTTGCTAACGAGCAAGCAAATATTTTTTTTGGTTTCCTGCTACCCTAGAGGGCAGCAAGATAATCAGTTGCCTCAAGCTTTTTAATTTACTACTTCTATGTTTCTAAATAAATTAAACTTAAATGCTTATCCAACAAGAGGGCTATATTAAAAAATTTGGGTTTCTGTGTAGAGGAGGCCTCCGGTGAAAGAAATGAGTCAATGTTTAAAATATCTGAATACCAAAATGGGATAAATTGTGTATGTACAATGATAATCTTATTTATTAGACTTCTTAAGTGAAAATAAGATTAAAATTATTATCCAAAGGCTAACAACAAATTATGCTACCTAAATTGATATGTTAAATTAAAGATAGCATAGAAACTTGTCAATGCTCCCTCTGAGTAGTCGAAACTGGTTTTATGGGTCAACTACTGCAACTTATTACACCTTAAATCCCGGGAACTGAGGATAGGCAAAGTGTATTTGTTTTACTCTCCAGTTTCTAACCAGTTTTATGTTTTATTAGTTTTATTCAGTTTTTATTAGAAAATAGTGAAGTTCTAATATCTATTACGGGTCATAAAGCCTTTAGGTTTAAAATATTCTAAGTTTACTAAGACATAATCTGATGAACATGCCAATGCGCCCTAAGTTTCCTATTATCGTCCACCCTAAAAATTCATCCATTATTAATTTGTGATTTGAAAAGATATCTCTCCTAGAGTTGATATCGTAGACACGTGCACATTTACCACATGCGTCTAGCGCAGGGCTAATCCATCCCTACAGTTTCATCATCTATTTTGTTTAATTTAATAATAAAATTTTCAGTCATAATTTTCTAGTTTATCAACTTAGAGTTGACTTGAAAAAATCTCCCCGAGGGTTAAGTAGACACTTAAAGTACTTTGGAATCTACGAATCAAGAAAGAAGTAAATTGACTGAGCAATAATGATTTCCATCAGTCCTATCTTCGACTAGTAAATTAGGGCAAGGAGTATATTGAAGCAGTTAATGCTCGTGTAAAATTTTTTCTGCACAATTTCAGTAAGTAAACTTTGTTCCGTTGTTACTATGTATACGCTATCCGAACTTATATAAGCGAGGTTACATACGCAACCTTTATAGACTAGAAAAAAAAAAATTTTGTGGAAATCGAACCCAGGACTGTGTTTGTGCGACAATGCTCCTAACCGCTGAGCTACTTAGGCAACCTTAAAGCTCGGAATGGTAAATTAACATACATAACATACATAACTTGTTATACCCTCTCTACTTTTAACACTCCAGGCGTAGGTCTGGATTAACTTCGATGGAGGGGCCAAGAGGGTGGCGTTGGAAAACAGCGTGAACGCAGAAGATGATTTCTTAAATGTAATACAACAAATTGATCAAGATTTGTAGAACTTACATATCTAAAAAAGAAATAGTTTCAAGGTAAACTATAGCGCATGATTACTTAAATTTTGGTTGTCAGTAGTTCTTAAATTTTAGGGATATGGATAAGACAGTAAAGCTAGAATGACAGAAAATCCGTGTTCAAGTAGGTATTTTTAAAAAGCGGTGCTAAAGTTATGTACACTAGCAAACTACTCCACACACAAGTAATCATCAACTCTTGGCAGCGAGGTGGCGTTAAAGGAATATACAAGAACAAAAGTTCGGAAGAAGTAGAAAAAGCACAGTGCAGAAGCTCTAAATTTCATTAGACTAGTAATGTGTGACTTTAAATTTATTTACTTGATAAATTACTGTATGCTAAATTCAATTATCTAAAACCACTAAAATAGTTATGACAGTATATGCGCCACATGGGTCTAGGTGTTTATTGTAAAGAGAGACCCAAATTGGTTAAGATTAATTGGGTTATAAAGATTTGCTATATAACTTACGCACACTAAAATAGACTTGCTGTTTCAAAAGACCATTTCTTTAAGAAGACTTTGCTGTTGAGAAAAAAATGAGTCGGACTTATAAGGTGGCTTACAGTTCTATTATATGTGAAGTGACACTTGGAGGAAATCATACTATTTTTACTCTATTAGAAAGGGTTATTTACTATAAAATTTAAACTGTATATATTTATGATAATAATCTATATATATACTACATTATTAAATTAATATGAAAACTCTTTAATATTTGAGTAAAAACGATGTTAGTAACTTGTTATAAGGTTTGTGCAAAATTAAATTTAGACGTTAAAGAATATGAACTTTGCGTTCTTGGCGTCACTGCTAAAACAGTGGATACTTTGGGTTCAATAAGTTCGAATGCTCGCCATCAATTAAGTTTAAGAAAGAGACTGAAATTATTAGAAGAAACTAATATTGAAGTGGTAAGATGAGCCGGATAAATATTATTTAGTTTATGATAGCAAGTATATTTTTATAGGCTTTAAAACTTATTGAGCAGCCTGTTATGGTTGATCTTTTTGAACCAGGAACAACTTTGTTTCAAATATTATGTCATTTTGAACCTATTGAGTTTGCGTCCAGTAGATTTTTGTATATGAATATATGTGGCAATAGTAAATTACAATAATAGTTAATATGTATGTATATCTCCTAGAGATCTTAATAGAAGCACCAAATTAGGAGATCTTTCCCAAGGATTTATCTGTTCAACCAAATTTATTAATCTGGTTGTACAAAGAAAGGTGTTTTCTCTTCCTGAAGACATTGTATATACAAGTTTACGGTACATCTAGCGACTAAGAAAATACTTTTTTAAGGTTTATTACCATCTCAGCTCGTTAGGCTTATTTTCTGGAAGAGTATACATTAGACTATTACTTGTTGACGGCGCGAACACCTTTACCGGAACGCCGTGCGACTATTATAAGAAGCTAATTAAGCTGAGCTATTGCTTTAGTAATTGCACTGATGTCAAAGTTTCATCAAAAGAATCACAAGAAAGTTTTGCCCAAAAGTCTATAAAGTGAATATTGTTATGCTTGATTTACTTGTTATTACTTTTATTTATTCTTCGGGGTCTCTTATGAAGTAGTTTGACACCCTTAGTTGACATCAAAGCGAAAAGGACGAATGACGGTATGACCCACCTTTAACTTTTAACTATTTTGAAAGATACGATGCGCTGGCTTTTTTTACAAATCTCCCTACGGTTGACTTGTTTGGATTCTCCTTTATTGCTTTTATTAGTAGAAGGTGGCAACTCTATAGCCCACGCTCAAAGCAACTATAATGGGGGGGCCGCAGAGTGCGTTTCGTAAGAGCTTATTCTATACTCTTACTTTAACGGACGCTTATGTTGGAATTATCTTATTGTGAGGGACCCCCTTATGGAAACGAGAACTCCTAGCCAAAGTAGTTATACATGTGAATAAAATTAACTATTTATTGAAATCAGCGGAGTAAAGGTAAGACGGAAGAACCGCCTCAACTACATTCCGAATTGCAAAGACTTGTTTACTTTGAAACTTCAACAGCCTCCTCCGCGTCAGCTTTGAACATCCCCGATTCTTTTTTTGAGCTTACTGGCACGTCCACCTGCTTCTAGAGTTGCCTGTATAATTTTTTAATCTACTCTTAGAGGACGATCTTCGACTCTACCAAGTTTTACTTTCAGAAAAGGCCTCTAATACTAATAAGAAGGTCGAAGATAGTATCGGGCCATCCAAAACATCTTTAAGAATACGATTTAGCGAAAGGTGTGGTTCTCTTAGATTTGTTTATACGCTTTCTTTTATTTTTTTTTCAGCGAAGTTATGCAAGCATGCTTTCTCTCGAGCGAGCTCGTCCAATCCTTGTTCGACCTTGTGGCTCAGCACGTGGAGCCTGTCGAGCAAATTATTCCAACGACCGAGACTGTAAAATCTTTTGACTTGCTTGCCCCACCTTTCCGCACGCCGCTTTCCACTATGCTGCATCGGACCTTTCAGGATTGTGGTCTCCTTCCAGCAGCCACCCTTTTTTTTAAGAGCGGTGATACTTGTTTAGTGTAAGGAAACTAATCAAAAAGCTCGTTGCTAAAATAATTTGATTGTAGATTCGTTGCGACTTAAAGAATCTTTTAAAAATGAGTATCTTTGCACTTGCACAGAAGCCAACCGACTGACTTTAGATGTGCATGAAAAGGCTGCCCCCATTTTACCGTCCTCTTCTACTTCCCCTTCTTCGAAGCTAGTGGCGCGTGCTTGTAATTGGTTTAAGTTTTCCAAAAATTAATGTTAAACAGTTTCTCTTTCTCAATTTTTAAGGAAGTTTATGTGTAATTTATGAAATAATTAGAAATTTCACTATCTCAATAATAGTAGTTTGGCTTTTGCCTTTCAAATCTGGCTTGTAAGCTCACTTTTTTATAAGTCGGTAATTCTTCATCAACATATGTTCATACCTTTAAGGAGATAGCGAAAAAAGAGGAAAATTTTGATTCCATCAACTAAAGCTATAGCGTCGACCCTCCTATTATAACATTTCAAGTTAGAGAATAGGATTGGCAATCCTTTATGAAGTGCTGGCGGGACTAGGCTCGCAGCGAATTTTCTGGGAGCAAAAAGATCCTAAAGGTTCGACTTACCAATGGCAATACTTGGAACTAGTGAAATGATAAGGTGTATAAGGTTATAATAGAACTCACATCGTAAAAGATGTTATACAGTCCAGCCTAAAGACAATTAACATCCCTATTCTCGTCCCTTTTTTTATAAGTAAACTTTTCTTTGAAAAAAATAACTGTTTGAGGTCAAATTCAAAAACATATTTATGATTTTAGTGGTAAAGTGATATAGCTCACTTTACGTTTGAAAGTGTAGCTTTTAAGAGGTAGGCCGCCACGGTAATAGTTTGTAAAACTAGTAGCAGAGATAATAACAATTTGACAGTAATACAAAAGTATTACAAAAATGCTCCTCCACTTACAGTCCAAGTTTAATGCACCCGTCCGCACTTTGTGAGGCAACGTTAGAAGGTTGTATAGTAGTAACTTCTGGAGAACTTGAGATCCTTACCAACAGATTTTTTTTTAAACAGCCCTACTTTTATAGAGTAGCCGGCAAGATGTTGCTCTTGTGAGTACGAGGTTTATTGTTCTTAGGGAGTTGTGTGTCTAGTACTTAAAGTCTTCTCTCCTGATGGGGAATGTTAGATACTCCCCCGGAAGAGTAACATCGGTAATGTACCCATGCCCAGATAGTACTTAACCAGATATCTATATATTTCACATAAACGGAGCTGTGTCTGTAGACGCTTTATTAGACCCTGATAATTTTTTTTCTGTTTAAATATTACCATCCTTACTTCTAGTCTTATCCAATGTATATAATTTAACATTTTTACATTTCAGAGTTCTTTAAAAATGTCTCTGCATACATATCTTGCAACATAGCAAAGTTGCATTTGCATTCAAGATTTTTTGTAGGACAGAATTAGCACCTTTTATTCTTTTATGGTTCTTCGTCGCTTGATTGGCCTTCTTCTATTAAAGGCTATAAGAAGAAGGTAAGGGAAAAGCGATCGAAGAAGCGAATAAAGAAATAAGAAATGAGGAAAACCCCGTTGCCTCTTAAAATTTATTATTTTGTAGGCATTTGCATACTACAGCCGGTCTTCGTAAGAGAACTTAAGCCGCTTAATTAGGAATCCTCCCTTCTGTAGGTGGTTGGTCCATTCGACCCGGGCCCCCACCATTTTTGGTCTAGCGTAGTGAAAAATTGCTAAAAATCAACACCGCGGAAGCATCCATAAACACTAGAACCGAAGCCGTCTAGAGACAACAACCAGCACCACCGTTAGCGAGGCCTTCCCGGCTGTGAGCTCCTCACTGAAAAATTAGAAACCCTTGCCTCTTGTTTACTACTAATCTTTCTATTTTTTACTTCATGCTGTTTATTACTGCCCTTCGCGTAGAACTTTCTTTTACACTCTGGCGACTCTTATCTAACTAATAGAGAAGAGAAGAAAAAGGCAAAGTCAATATCTTTTGTTGAATTGCTTCGCATTACATCCGAGAGATCTTTATTTTCTGACAAGCGCGTAGTCACAGCCACTGTGTACCTGTGCTGTTTGCTTCCAAACCTTTCACTTTGAATTTTCTTTAGCCCCTAATTCTTCGGGCTTTGGCCCTTTTAACCATTCGTTATATATATTTCAATTTATAACACTATTTGGTCTTCATTAACGCTTAAGCTTCAGACCATCCTTAGCCATCATCCAAAAAAACAAAAACAATGCAAAAAAGTTTCAAGTTTGATAAATCGCTAAGTCATCGTTTATGTTTTAATATTATTTTGCTCGAATAAATAATAAAAATTAAAAAATAATTGGTTAGTAAGAGACTACTTTTTTGTAATTTTAAGATAAAACCGGTCTGTTGTTGTTGTAAATAAACCGACGAAAATGTGAGGAATCCGACTTTCTGTGAGTTTTTTCAAAAGGAATCTTTTTAATGTTTATTACTATTCCAACTAGAATGTAGTTTTGTTCAAACTACATGAGTAGAAACACCGCAGTAATCCAGAGAAAAAAAGCCAAACGGCCAACTATTTGTTTTTCTCTTGGACACATTCTCATGAACCAGTTGGTCTAGACCTCTACACCTTTTTTATTTGCCTTCTAATAAAGTATAATAACCTTTTTTCTTTACCGTAAAGTCGTTGGTTCGATTTTATTTTTAAGCAAGCTAACGTGTAGCACTTAGCTTCCCTAGCATGGAGGGGTAATATTTGGGTAATTTTAAATATCTTTGTAATGTTGTTTAGTTTCCTGTGCTAGGGTTTATGAACCAAGGTAAAACATACAAAACTTGCAGAAACTATGACCTTTTAAACTAGGAAGTAATCTTGGTTACCAAACATTAGGTAAATTCAGTCTCGTGTTATCGATCTCCTAGTGGATCAAGCAACTGACTAGCTTACCATTAGTGAATCTTCTCTGAATACTGGATTTTTTTATGTCTTTTTATTGCCAATGTCAACCTGCACTGTTAAAGAAGTGTCAAACTTTTCTCTTCCTAGGCACATAGGAGACTAACGTCATGTCTTCCCATATCAATAGAAGATTTTTCTTCTTTGTGTTCATAAGGTAAAAAACTAGTAGGGATGAATCTCATTTTTTCTTATATAACGTATAGTGTAGTCTTTTTAATAATAACCATGTAGCTAATTCAAATTCAGTTAAATAAGTACCACACGTTGCATTGCGGCTTTTGTGATGATTTGGTTCTGTTAGCCTTAAAACTCCGCTTGTAGCTAATTTATGTTACCTTCGTTCATTTTTTGTTTTCCTACATATGGAATACCATTAGTGGATAAAAACTTTTAAATCGAATAGCCACCATATTTTTGAGTCGTCACTGCCTGAACAAATATTTACCTTGAAAATGTACTAACTGCTCATCAATGTTCGAGTTACTACCGGGAATGTAACAAGGCCAAAACCAAAACTGCTACTCTAAACCTTTTTTGTTAATTAAGAATAAACCCATATATTGTAACCCTCTCAAAATAGAATAACTGAGTGATTGGGTTTTTGTTTATGGGAATGGGCTACAAGACCATGTAGTTCCACCTTCCGCTGTCGTCATTGTGCATAAATCCAGATCATTCTCCTTAGACTCAGAAGCTACTCTATCTGGTATATCTGATGATTTTGACTCATGATCAGAGACCAGAATAATCTTCTTCCATTCTGTCAAGGGCTGCAGAGTTGTCAACACTGAGGTTATCTAAATACCTTCATGTCTTTATCTGACATATAATGACCTGAAGACATTCTGATATTTAAAATATATGATATCGCAAACCAATTATGGTTTAATTAAAGACTTACCCACCTAATTTAATGTTAGCTGTAAGTAAACTTATAAGACTAAAAAATTTACGCAAATCGAAGACGTAACACTTAAGTCGTAGCAATTATATCAGCTGATTTCTGCGCTAATTATACCATGTTTCAACACGTTAAATGTGCGGATGAACACCATGGACTCGTTGAACCCACGTTATGAGTAAAAGATATAAAAACTTTTTCTTACATTTTAATTTCGTGTAAAAAGAACACAATATAATTGCAAAATAATGATCCATAAATTTCTGTTGATGAACACAAAGCATCAAGTTGTAACTTTAATTTAAAAAAAAAATATAGATATAATTGTAATGAGGAGAGTGTAGCAGACTCATTTTAACAGGATTTAAAGCTAAGCACGCTGTGCTTAAAGATAACGTGCATAAATAATAATATTACAAAAGATCATCCTCTCGGTTTTAAATCTTAGGGTAAGCGGGTGAACCTTTTAATATACATTATATACCTATTTATTTATTTTTTGCACTTGCATGTTACCGTCGTTATAAATAAAGTAATCTGCTTAATCTACATTTTTCGAGGTGAGGGTTTGGGAGGTTCTGTCATATTATGTTGCCTTTAAGGGTCATGTCTAAGTAAAACTGAAAACTGCCTACATTGAAAAATTTCCTTTATAAATATATATATATTACAAAAATAAAGAAACAGTAAACCTTCACTGTTGTTTTGTAAAATTTTATAAAATTATTAATAAAAACACATCATTATTACTATTATATTAATATCAATTGTTATTGTGTTTTAATTGCTACTATCCACTATATTAAAATTATATTAATATCAATTGTTATTGTGTTTTAATTGCAATTATCCACTATATTATAATTATTGTTGCTTTATCTCTTTTTAGTCACTATATCCAGTTTATACCATGTTGCAGGAACAGAAAGCGATGATAAAATAATAAAAAATTCAGAATATCTAGGGTGTTCTAGGTAACGTTAATTTAATAAATAAATAGCTTTATACTCAGCGGAAAACCCCTTTAATCAAATAACTAATTTTTATATAAAATTTGTTTTATACAGTTCC
Source organism: Zophobas morio (assembly GCF_036711695.1). Lineage (NCBI taxonomy): Eukaryota > Metazoa > Arthropoda > Insecta > Coleoptera > Tenebrionidae > Zophobas > Zophobas morio. Next base: position 56,436 of record NW_026972635.1, read on the forward strand.
TACTTTTAAAAAACTAAACCTTTACCTTTTAAACAAAAATTTTTGAAAAAATTACAGCAATAAATTATTTTTAATATTAAAGTTAATATTACTTGTATGTAGATTGTGTGGTTATATATCAAACGCCAAAGTAAGTCTGGATGGTCTATGTTCTTTATCTTATATAATTCTTTTTATTAATTTTTATTCGCTTCGCTAATTATTTTATTCAAGTAAAACGTTGAACTTGCCAACTACTTGGAACAAACACTTAAACTTTTAAAATTTAGAGGAAATACACCGCAAGGGTTTTCTCTATTGCATGATGGAGTGGTGGAAAGAGGTTGTCAGTTTTTTAACCTTCTTTGGGCGGTCCCTCTGGGAAGATTTTAAATATGCTGGCGAGATATTTATATTTACTGCCATTTCTTTTTCTTTTAGCTTATGGTGACGATTCCCCGAAAATTACTCAGAAGGTGTTTATGGATGTGTCCATAGGGGGTTAAAATCTTTTCAAATTTTCTTAATAACAGCTGTTAAAAAAAAGTTATCTTAGGAAAAACTTCAGAGCGCTTTATAATTGGCTTATTCGGAGATGTTGTTCCCAAAACCGTCAAAAACTTTGTGAGTTTGTGCCTCTCTGAGGAAAAGGGTTATAACAGTTTTAAATTCTATCAAATTTAATAACATGTTATTTCTGACAGGTTACAAGGGTTCTAATTTCCACCGTACTATTAAAAATTTTATGATTCAAGGTATAGTTTAATGGCGTTAACTGTGAACCGCTTCTAAATAATATTTAAAACTATAAACACTTTACTATATAAAAACAAGCATACACTTTAGCTTGTAATATTTAAATTACTAAAATTCATCAGAAACAACTTTGATAATTTTTACTTGCCAAGGGGGAGATTTTGAAAATGGTGATGGCACTGGCGGACGCTCCATATATGGAAGGCGTTTTAAAGATGAAAACTTTGAAATTAAGCACTCTAAACCGTACTACCTCAGCATGGCAAACGCTGGCCCCGATACCAATGGATCTCAGTTTTTCATTACAGTGGTACAAATTTTACTTTATTACTGAAATCCATAACATATATATATATATTAATTATATAATAAAAAAAGTAAAAAGAAACATTTTATTTTTTAGGTCCCGACCCCCTGGCTTGACGGTAGGCACGTGGTCTTTGGAGAAATTCTTGAGGGCCAAGATGTAGTACGGAAAATAAGCGAAGTCGAGACCGGTTCTCGGGATAGGCCTCTGGAAGAAGTAACCGTCAGAAACTGCGGCTTACTAAAAAAGCCCGATCCATAGGACTGCCTCTGGAATAAACTATTTGTGTTGCCAACCTTTACTGTTCGCTTTCGTTAAAAATGTATTTGATCCGCATCCTTCTTTTTCCCCTCGGCATCAACTTCACGTGATTCGTCATCATATCACATAATTGATCGTCATATTTCCCTTAAGAAGTGCAGGAAACAAAAGTACTTCTCGTATCTTTTCAACTAATACTATAAACGCACCCAAAACCCAGAGCTTTTCCAGTTCAAGCCTTTGCCTGGTCGGGGCATCTAACAAATGTACCTATCAGAATACGTAGTTGTATATTAAGAAAACCTACGTATTGGACATATAAACCCGCCTACCTGAACTCCTTCAATTTGCAAGATACACCAATTTAAATCGTTTTCATCGACAACAAAAGAATTCTTGTCTGAAGACAATTCTTGCCACTAGTTAATTAACAGATAGACGAATAGATAAAAAAAAATGAAAAAAAAAAACAACCAATTTTTTAATTTCTTCTATGACCTTGCGGGAGTGTCGCGCAGATAAAGTAGTGACAATAATAAAGTAGTTAGCACGTTCGTGACGGCCAGAAACATTGATGGCGACGAGGGCCTTGCATTTACATTCTAGTAAAAGTGGGCAGAGTCTCTTAAACAGGTTTAATGAAGTTTCCATAGCTACTTTCGGTAAAAAAACCTTCGCATAAGGATGTCATTTAAGTTTTTAAAGTTAATACAAGATGTTTACTTTTTCAAGGCTACACTTGTTGCCTAGGTCCGCTGAAATAGAAAGGTTAGAGACGTGTCCTTGTGCCTTAATGTAGTTAAAATCTATCTTCTTAACCTATAATAGTCCGTCGTAAAGAGTTCATTAACACACATTTCAAAAAGCAAATATATCGTTACTAAATCGATCAAATCAAACTCAGATAAAAGTTCTTCACCTCTGCCTTCAAAGTTATTACTAGAAAGTATTGATTATCATAACATAAGGTGTAGTAGTAAAAGTTAATAAAATTTAAACAAGGGCCACTTTAACAAAACTGAGGTAGCTTCAGAAAAATTATTAGTGAGATGAACTGCTTTAAAGTTATGACACTGGCTTATATAAAATGGATTTTTATTATTAGCTTAACTTTTAAAATTTTCCAAATTTTTTACCAAGCTAGGTTTAGGTAAAATCCCTTTTCTTAGTAACAGGCATTTAAGGATGCAAGAAGAGCCAAGGCGCAAGTGTAAGAACATATTGACGGTTTTCAAATAATAATAAAAATTCTAAAAGTACACCGTTTTTAACCTAAAACTGTGGAATGGTTATATAACTGAGACTACTCTCCCTCTCCAGCAACATAAATGCACGTGGCACACACGTATTTAGAATTTGGACTTAGTCTTTAAGCGGCGTCAAAGAAAGATCTTAAGTCGCATATCTTTCAGTTCTCTCCTCGAAAAAGTGTGGGCCCGATTGTCCGCGATAGCATCCTTCTGAAGAAAATATACTGACTATCCGAAAGGCCTGAAGTTCAGCAAAGAAACGTCGAGGTAGCCCCCCCGCGATTCGGTCTCCGAAGGAGACGTCCGTGCATTAGGTTGAAGGGTTACTGAGACACTGACTTCGCTTTGTTTTTAGTTATTCTTTGGACAAGTAGCACTTACCTCGAAAAGGGGGGTGCAAGTAATTTTTTCCTGTTTATCTTTATTTTTCGGTATAAGTAAAAGTCGACGAGCAGCGTTTATTTATTATAAATATATCTTTTTATAATAATACACAGCCTACATATACATGTTTCTACTGCTTCATCTTTAGTTACCCATGCAGCTTAGTTATTAAATTGCTATTTATACTATTAGCACAACTTAATTACTCGGGAGCGTGTCTTGGTTTATGGTGAAATTGAAGTTTTTTTTTACTAAGTTTATTAGTCTACCCATCTGTGTAAAGGTAATTATAGACAGTGCTTTAACGTACTCTTAGATTGCTTCATTGATTAAATCTATGGAGCTGAGCGTTCTCGATACACTCCGGAGCATCAGTAAACATTCACAACAGGCCTTATGTGTTTAGAAGAGCAGTAACCCATGCGGAAGAGGCTTAGGTAAAGGGAGGATGAATTGTATATATATTGACACTTCAATTTTATCTTTTAGTTAAGGCAAGTCACCCTTTTCTCTTTTCACAATAAATATGTTTCGTCCATTTCAAATTGTTGTCCATATTCACTGATATAGGCCTAAGGACACGGGGAGAGGCCCGCGCCGTGTAGCGAAACTCTTTCACGGAAATTAATAACTTTTTAAATTTCGAACCACTTATTAGTCTTATTGACTGGTACAAAGGAATGCAAAATATAGAATCTAAATCATTCGCAAAGAAGTGCAAAACTGTCTCTTATAGTGGCTGGAAGGGCTGCCTTATAGATGAGTAAAAGAAGAGGCGGCAAGGATCCTTAGATATTTATCCTATTATAAAAAAAATTTTAAGGGCAGTTTTTAAAAAAGTTTGTAAGGAAGTTCAGTATGCCAAATGTTATCTGAGCCCTTTTTAATGTCAAAGTTAAAAAAAACTTTTGATAGCACTGTTTATAGCGTTTTATTATGTCCCCCTGACGTATTACATTTTTTGGAGTAGAAATTCCTTAAGGCTAAGAAAAATAAGTTTTTCGGGACTTAACATCATGGTGGAACGATACTTACTAATTTCACTAAAAAATTAACAAGGGCAAATAATCATTTATTGATATGAAGTCCTGCCAAACGCCCCTTGCTTTATCAAATAACAACATATCAATTTCATTTATTATATATGAATCATTTACAATTTTTCACATAGTTCATCCAAATTTAATAGGGGGAGTCGATAAAAATATATATTACCCGCTCTCAAATAAAAACACGTAGGCAGTAGGAGAAAGCAAGCAAAGAGTAGAGGCTAAAATTTTATTGTGCTTCACGAGAATTTATATTATTGTCGTAATCTAACTTCATTTGGCGTAAAGATTGCTGTCTCTTCTCCAGGTTAAGTGTCGTAAAAGCGCACAAAAAAGATCATGCCTATCTATTTAAATTCCTGTCCGACTTTGACGTTAGTCCTAACGGACTTCCGATAGTTTCGATCTAGGTTGCTCATAGGTTTCCATGCTGAGGTGGGATAACGTTCAGAGGTAAAACTTATCTGTATTAGCTGTTTTCCTTAAAATTGTGTTAAAGTATTAGTAAATTAGTTAACAGCAACAGGAGAGTTGACCCCGTTGAAAAGTAGAGGGTGAAATGAACAAAAGAGAATGGGTCTACTTGATCATGTGCTCCGCGTACGGAATGACAACCTACTAAGCCGTAGGTTTGACGCGTGTTGAAGAACATGACCTTAAAAATGGTAAAAAAAGCACGGGTGACATGACCCAAGGGAATGAACCTGCATTAAGCCTGTGTTCCATCCACGGAGGATAACCTATCAACTAACCTAGATCGAAACCATCGGAAAGTTTTTAGGACTAATGCGTCTATAGACAAGAATTTGAATATATATGCTTGTCTGCTAGAATCACTTAGCGAATTCCGCAGTGAAATGTTGGGTAGTAACATGCTAAGTTGACATGTACACTACTTCTATTAGAGTGAGTAAGGTCCGCTGAAAACATGGAAGCAAGAACTTGGCAATGGGTGATGATTGCTAGTGCAAATGCTCGATTTTAGAGTCATTGCTTAAACAAGAAGCTAGCATAAAGTTTGGCTAAACAACGGACTGAAATGCTAAACGTATTGTTTAATTAGTGCCTTTGTCTATAGATACAGGGTAGTGCTACTCACACTTCTCTATATAACCGGACCATCCCAAAAAGGTCTTACTTAACTAGTTAGCGAATAACCAAAATGTTGCTAACATATATAATTATTGTAATTATTTAACCATCATATCACTATGATTATGGTACCTTCCGGATGCAGCTCTGTTTTGAGGGTAATGTTATATTTTGGGAAGTTCTGTTAAATGTGTTAGTTCGGTCTAAGTATTTGAAAAGCCTTTAAACTTAAATGCAGAAGTAAGCAACGCTAACCCCACAGCCGCTATAAAATCATAGAAAAATCGTATTAAGTTTGGCTAATCAACGGTTTGTGCTATAGGTACATGATAGTATCAGTGCTTTTTCCTATAGATTATGATGCTCGACCTTAAACCAGTGTCGTTACTATGGAGGATGAGTAGTGTTAGTGTTTTTTACTTGTATATTCTATATATAGATCGATCATCCCCATGTCTTCTAGTAATTTGAAATAACTAATGAAGACTACAGGACGCCTTCCAAAGATGGTCTGACTTAGTGTATATTCTAAAGCGTCTTGTGGTAGTAAGGAACCCTCTAGGATACTCGTGGACCTTTGAGTTAAGACGAATAATCGTACTCACGGGTCATTAGAATCCTTGAAAAACGGTCATTAGGAATTTGGTTACCCTGCTCGACTGAATGATAATATTGAAGCTGGCACGTTACTTTAGTACACAAAAGAAGCAATATATTGTCCTGTAAGAGGTATTAATTGACAGTTCCAAGGTGGTTTTTCTTCTATCTGTGAAAAGTCTAAGAGTGTAAGCATTATTAATTTTATTCGTACTTTTGCGCCCAATAAAAGGCTTTGTACTTACGTTTCCCTAAAAGATGCTTTAATAGTTAAGGTCATTCTAACACTTTACCACTTCAGTTGCGACGAAAGTAAGGGGTTCACTTTTCTTTTATCAAAAGTTTAACGACCTACTTTAATATTATTAGGTCATTGTTGTTTTTAGCAGTGTTGATCTTACAAGCTTAAAGTTCAAGATCTAATATAATATAATTAATAAAGTAATTAAAACACCTCATCACCTACTAAACCGTAACTAACAAAATCTAGAAAAGAAAGAGCACGGTGGCATCCATCTCTCTTAGTTATTAATTAGTTTATTTTGTCCCTCCAAAAATAGTTGTAAACATCGGTTGATTCTCAATTAAGTTTTAAAAGGTGTTATTTGGGGCTAAGGTTATTTAATAATTCCGTTAATGGCTCTGCATCTTGGCAAATTGTACTTTTTTATCAGGAAAACACTTCCTAAATTGTTAAGTAAACCTCTTTTTTTAGCTATTACCATATAGGGAAGCGGTAGTTCATGTAAATCTAATTAGCATATTTTAAAAATATTATTTAATAAGACCCATGTATCATGGCATTTTATTTTAAATGCTATCATAAAGATGGTGCGGACTAAAAGATAGAACGTTAAATAGAAAAGCATAATTATAATTAAGTTAAGTATTACAAAATATATCTATATACTTATTAAAAAACAACAATTAGGGCTACCTCCTATGGATAGCTCGTAGGCCAAGAAAGTATGCCTGGTTGCTAGCTAGTCTTCAGGTGGCCTCTAGAATTTAGGGCTACCTCAAAGGCAGTGCTTAGAGGTTTTCCACCACTTTAATTCGAATGACGGGGAGTTTAGGTCATGTGTATCTTCGCTAATCAGTCCCTCGGGCCAGTCATACCTTTTTAAGAGGGTCTTACTGATGGGCACTTTAATGGAAAATAAATGATTACCCACTAAGCGAAGCTGAGCATAGTGCGCCAGTGATAAAAACATAATAAACACCACAGCGCTTACCGTTTTATATTTTATTTTTGCAATTATCAGCAGTAGAGTGATTTTTAATCTTAGGTTTAAAGAAGAAAAACTTAGAAGTTCAAGACGGATATTATTAGTATTACCTGGGTTAAACCTGTGGTTAAAAGGGATTTACATTAGTACTGCAATATTTAATACATTAGTTGAGCGTTTAGTTAAACATTATGTAGTCTTCAAGCTCTTATTTTCAGCTAATGATTTCTAGACGCGAACTTAAAAAGAAATATCCATTAAGATTTGTTTAAATATTTTAAATGGAAGGTTTTTTTTCATTAAAACGCCAGCTGCGATAGCTGAAACGGTATTTTAAATATCATATCAAGTGATTCCTTGTCAGAGGGTTTGCGTATTATAATTATGTCAGTTTATTCTGGCAACAATATTTATAAATACTCCAAACAGCTGTAGGCTCGGTGTAGGGAATGCACATAGCAATAAAGGAAGTTAAACCTCCTTTATTATACCATTGTATGTGCAGTAATTTCCTAAAACTAATCTCTGGAAATGGCAAATGTCATAAATGAGCTTTTTTAATTGGTCGGTTTAATATATTTAAATTAACGAAAAACTTTAGTTTTACATTGTTTACTTCTTCGTTTACAATCTCGATATTAATGTAATGAAATCTGACGTATTGAATTGGATTACATAAGTAACTAATTGTGTTTTCTTACTATTCTCAGATCTTAGGGCTTTGTTCCCTTACAAGTTGTATATATACACCGCTTTGTAGTTAACTGAGGACATAACGGAAAATGTTCTTCGCCACACCACTACCAGCACCCTGAGGTTTTCTAGGACAAGTATTTGAGTGTATGAAATAATGGTTTAATTGGTAATAAAAGTTATTTTCTGTTTTACAAAGTTAATTTCTCTTAGCCCTGCTTAATGTAAAGAAATTTAAAAATTATTCTAAGCGGTTCAAGGAACGCAAACGTAAATTATCTTTTCAATGGATCTAACCTTGATTAAATGAAATTGCATAATATATATGTATTACATCAATTTATACTAGATATAATTTTAAATGTAGATACATAAAGATTGTTATATTAAGGGTGGGGAGCCGAGGCTGACTGGCAGTAATACAAGGCCCAGTGTTTATAGGAGGCTTTCAGTCTAGTACTTAAAGCCGCCTCTCCTGGTGGTGTTTTATAGAGATTTTCCACTACTCCGAGTAGAACGGCGAGTGACCGGGCTCAGAATGCCCCAACTACCCCTTAGTCCGTACATAAATATACACCCTCCGCAACTTGCGCTCGAACCAAACAGTTTGCTCTTGACTTATTGAACGTCCCGCAATAGTCAATAATAAGATGGCTAAATGCCACCGGTGGCTGCTTTTATTTGCATCTTGTTAGAAATGCCGTTGGAGTTAATAGCTTTGCTCCGCCTAAGTGCAGGGTAAATATCAGCTTTTTCGTCAATTGGGTTCAATTTTATAAGCATCGCCAAGAGTAGATGGGTATTGCCTTTGTCCCCAAAAACAGCAACCGAAGTTGGAGGCACGCACTGAGCAGCTAAACGGTTGCAAGCGCCGCCATACCTTCATCGCTTTTTGCCACAAACACGCCCCATTATCATGGCGGAGATGCAATAGTTTTATATTCGTTTGACAGTGTGGACTTTGCATTCATTTATCTAGCATATCAGTTAATATACGTAGAGATAGCAAGTCCCCGCAGGTGCAATTCTATTTTTCCTGCTCTTTGTTTTAAGTAGAACGTCTTGCGGTATAACGGGGAAGCCTAATTACTGTATCATATAAATATCTAATAAATTTTTAAATATTGAAATCTACCTTGGTATATGCTTTCTGCAGCCACCCTCAGTGACAAAAACCATCCTTCGTCGACTGCTGCAAACACGCCCCGCAGTTTGGCCTCTCCGAGGCTAGCAAAAAGAAGACAACTCTTTTCTAATGCGTCTGCGAAGACGGTTTAGCCTCATCACTCCATTAAATTTTATAAACTTTATAAACTGTATAAATTAAAATTGTGCAAAAATAAAACAACTGCGTTAACTGATAAGTTATGTGCTGTTTGGAGATCAATTCGTTGTTAAGAAACTTGCTCAGACAATATAGAGACCTTTGAATTTACTTCTCATATAAAGCAAGAGCAAGGTAGGTGCACGCGGATATGTATAGAACTGTTCGTCTACCAACATCATCTGCCTTCCCATTGTTTCTCTCCTTAACAGTGTTCCTTTAAAGAGAAGTAAAAAATTGCTAATGTAACTTTATGGATCTGCTACGGCTTTTGATAGTTTTTTTTTATGGTTTTATTATTGGAAAATAAGCCTTAGTTTTCTTAGCGACAAGACGCACAATTTTTTAAAACACTTTAACCCTATGAAAAAAATTTTACTTTTACTTATGAAATCTACTTTTAACAGAATATTTTCAATATATCTCGTAGAAAAACCAAAATACATTTAATTTAAACACATCTTCATACTAAATATTTTTGGCACGGCTACACAACATTTACAAAAGACTGTTTTGGCTTAGGGCCAATCCCTTTTACCATAAAAATTGTTACACCCAATTGATATTAATTCTGAAAAACAGTATTATCTTCGTACTTTCTTTTCTCAGGTAAAGTAGATAGCTTATATAGACTCATTGTGAACTAGTGTACTGCTAGGTAATTGTTGAGGCTGAACAAAAAAGGTAAAAATCAGGTTATTTTTTCCCATAAAAATGCAAAATGCTGCACAGCAAGTACGGCATTCATGCGTTTACCAACTAATGTGTATGTGGTGGGTGGCTTAGGTGAGTAAGGGTGGAGGCGTAGGAGGTAAGAAGAATTCGACTCAGTTTTAGTTTAACAGAGTTACAATTACTATACTTTAACCCACAATCGACACACTTTCTTCAAAAGCTTTAAATGAGTTTTGTACAGTACCACAAGTTCGTTAGGGAAGATGATATTGCCATTCTCTTCATGGTTTATATTTAGTCTTTGGTTTTTTTGGGGAGTCAATAATGCCCGTTTTTCTTTTTTTTTTAGGGCATGAAGAGGATGTATCCAATTAAAGTTTCCACAGACGGAGTAACTCACGCTAGTAAGGGGAATTTTTATCATAATAATATAATAGGGAAACCATATGGAACGCGGGTTGGTCTTTACTTTTTTTGTAAATTTCTAATAATAACTTTTGTTCAGAACTACTTAAAAAACTTTTTTGACTGCTTGATATTTCATAGAATCTAGGTCATAGTTCCTTTTATTTATTTTACCGTTAACCTTGGTTAAAGTATTGTAGTTGTTTTTTTTAGTATTAGTGTTTATCCTTCCTTTAAGCCTAACTAAACTGGTTAAGCAGGTTATATATAAGATTAATTCTTATAAGATAAAAGGTAAAGTTAGAAGGGCTGTAATAAACTTGAAAGTAAGAATGTTTATATTTTATTTACCGCTTTTCAGTTTTTTTATAAAGCTTCATAACCATAATACCATTTATGTGTGCTAGTAGGATAAACTGTACGTACCAAAAAAATTATTTTTTTAAAGTATATAAATATTTTAATTCTATAGATCGAGACAGGAAAGGGATCAAGTGCGATTGTTCTTTATCCCACGCCCGAGCTGTGGACCTTATGGTTACTTTATACATTTTTCTTACTACGATACCTTATTTGGGATTTCGTGTGCTTTTCGTAGTCTTCCTCACCGAACGCAAATTATATACACGACTGACACAAGCATGATATGTATGTACTTGGATCTACAACCAGGTAGAGCTTCATTTATATTTATTCTAAAGTTTTTAGTTTAAAGCATTCTGAGAATTTTTTCATGGCGTCTTGCTATATAATCTACAAAGGAAATGTTGTGATAGAAGCGGGGACCGGCAGCGGTTCCATTTCTCACGCCTTTGCGAGAGTTATAATGCCCCATGGTTATTATATGAAACCAGATCTGCCTTATTGCTCGTTTTTACAGTATTTCTTTCTTGTAAGGGCACTTGTACACTTTCGATTTCCATCAACCACGTGTTGACTTGGCCCGTGAAGAGTTTTTTGCTCACGGACTTGCCGAACTTGTGTCCTGTCAGCATAGGGACGTGGTAATATGTCGCGGCTATTCTCGCCTTCTCCCGCAGATTTTACTCTTATAACCTACGAGGTTGCAGAGGGTTTCGGCCAAGATTTGCTAGAGAAGGCCGATGCCGTTTTTCTGGACCTCCCGACCCCCTGGTTGGCCATCGAGCACGTGATAGGGGTGTTTAGGAAATCTGGTCGGGTGAACAGTATTATTACTGGAGCACATGACTAATTAATTAATTAGTGGTCTTTCTTAAGGAGGCCGTTTCTGCGGATTTTCGCCTTGTGTGGAGCAAGTCCAGAAGACTTGTGAGGCTTTGAAGAAGTTTGGATTTACCGGTACTGCGCCTTATAATTCGCCTTACGAAATTATTAAAAAAAATTTAAGATTTGTACACTTGTGAAACTCTCGAGCGAAAGTTTCGAGTTGCCCAGCATGAAATCCGAGTGTTTGAGTTTGACTCATGCGAGAATGAAAATATGGAAGAGATGTCTTTTTCATTAAGTCATTTTTATCAGCATTTTAATATTATCAGAATACGTATTATTTTTATTTTAGTTGATAACTCTGAAAAGCAGTTCTTTTTTAATAGAAAAACTAAACCTAAAAGGTTTATGATTTTCTAAATTTGACTGCTTTTTATTTTGAATTATCATTTATGAATCTTTAGAAACACTAGAACTGTGCCAGTTATTACTGCGCGGCCCTTAGAAGAAATGAAAGGCAAACTACCATGCCTAATAATAGTGCGCTTTTTAGCTTGCTAAAGTTATTTTAGGCCACACGGGATTTCTAACTTTTGCTCAGTTTTGGCCCGAAAAATTACCCTCATCTTAAACTTCAATTCTTTTGTATTTCGGGTGTAAAGGTATTTTTGACTTTTTTGGTGTAGTATAAAGAGCTAAAATCTCCGCGAATTTCTGTACGGCTTTGTAATGTACTTTAGCAGACTTGCGAGCTGCCTTCATTTAATAAAGATCTGGAGTTTTCTTGGCTCATGATGGTTTTTATATTATAAAGCTTAAGAATTTACTTATATTAAAGGTAGGTCTATCTTTAATAGCCATTATAAAAACTAAAACACGAGGGACTTGTATTGCTGCATACTTTTGCTTAAAAGACCATAAATGGCATAAATTAATGATTACTGCAGTGCCGGCTGATGTATATGTAAATAAATACTTTTCCCTTTTCGTGCTCCCTTGTTTATACCTGTTTGTACGTCTAAGGTTAAAATTAAAACTATTTAAAACAAAAGAAACTAAATCAATATAAGAAAACTGTACCTAAAAGGTTTCTTCGAAACACTTGGAAGTATAAACTTGTCATAAGGCAGCGGTAAAGAGCACTGGCGCATAAACTCAAGTTTTTGGGTTCACTATTGGAGATTTAAGAGTTGATTAGGATATATTATAAAAAAAGAAATATGTAAACGTATGAAAGCAATATAATTTGACACTTGAATATTCACACGGCTAATTTTAAAGTCCTTTACGTTAACTTAGGTTGTAATTACTTAATTATTAAGCTGTTTATAGAAAAAAGAGCAGGACTAATATATTAAAAAAGCAAGAAGCGATAAGTAAATATAATTTGTACTTCCGTTTACTTGAAGCTCCGCTCTAAGGAAACGTATATACCGGTTGCTACTTACAAGGCAACATGTTATCGCTTTTTTAATTAAAAACCCCAGCCGATGCTTTAAGTTCTTCGTGATTGTCCGTTATAGACTACATGCTGCCCAGCTTATTAAAGATGAAAAATTTCATGGATTCATAATTGTTCTAGAATATGACTTGATCCTATTCCTCAATAGCCCTCTATATCTCTTGGCTTTTGAACTATGTGAGAGGGAACCCTAGCCATATAGGTAAAGGTTCCATTCTGTCATTTTTTTATTAACACTAAAATATTACAACCTCTTAATGTAAGAATAGTAAATAAGCATTATATTATTGTAAAAAAAGAGTTGTTGATCTTATATGCTAAGCAGCCTCTTGCCAAGTTGTGAGTGGACCAGAAAGTACGGTTGCTTAATCTTAATGACAGTCTGTTCAGAAATACAAACATGTATTAAACTTAAATATATATTAAGTTGCAAGTTTCGTCTCACAGGTTTATCTAATCCTTTTATTGAAAGTTTAGTTACTCTAAAAAGTTTATTTCTCGAACATGGCACCAGTTCCCTAGAACTTATCGAGAAGAGCATTAGGACCCAGAGAGTATGGGCTATGCACGTGTATATTAAGTCCCTGTTTATAATAATTTCAATGAGTTAGACTTAATTTACATTTATTTGACAAAAGGCCCCTATACTTTGGGTAATTAAGCATGGGGGTTATATATGTCATGGGGTGTATCGTTAGTCTCGAAAGTTAAACCGAATGAAACCTAACGTACAACAGTTTTAACTCCGGCCCTTTAAAAAATTTAAAACATGTGGATTAGGATTTTCAATCCATAGATACTTTAACCATTCCAGCTGGAACGTAGATGGCCTCCAAATATTTTAGTAAAAAGTTGCTTCATGAAGGAAATAAACAGTAAATTATTTCTCTAGCTAAACTTTTATATACGCAACCGCGGTTATCAGGGAGCAGAATCATTTATTGAAGTGTCGTGTTTTCTTTCCATAGACTAACTGCTCCTCATTTTAAAAGAACATACTATTAAAATTAATATAAACATGCAGCAAATTTTTAATAAAATGTAAAAGTTACTTAAACATGTTATGTAAAAGCCAAGCCATTGTTCATAGACAAGTTAATAATATGTGTACTCTTATGAAGCGCGAATATACCTTGAAACAAGGACTCGAGCGAGGAGTGTAGTGCGAATAAATTAGAGAATTTTGGTTTTAATCTTTTCTTTTACATTTTATTTAGGCTCTATAATTTAATCGTATGTATTAAGCAAATTGGGGATCTAGGACTGGGTCCAAGTATTTTATATTCTACCTCCGAAGTTTAATGGTTTTCTTAAGCGCTTTTATTACTTGTCCCTCTTAAAATTTTATAATAGTTGACAAAGGCGAGTGTCTACTTTCTCTCCCTGATCTGTAATGCATGGCTTTTCGTGTAAATTTCCAAAAAAAGCTGTTTGTTAAATATGATATATACTAAATTGGTTCTAGTTTCTACGATTCTAAACAACCGATGCCCCTTTGTTGGCGTCTAGCGCGGTCCAGTTTGAGAAGTTTAACTAACTAAAAAAAGGAGACTAATATCTATAAATTGGTAAGAAATTTAATTTTGTAAAAGCCTAGTATTGCATAAATGATTAATATCTAAGAAGGGCTACAGGTCGAAAAGGATATTATGATTTTACTCTAGTTGTCTTTTTCTTATATACAAAATATTTAAGGTTAAACGGTATAAATAACTTAAAATTCTTAAAATAATAGTTACTTACAAAGTAATTTTACCAAGTTAATAGCGCTGGTATATAAATAATAAGATCCTGCTTTTTAAAAATTAACCAAAAATAAGTAAAATCATCTTTTGGTGTTATTCTACATTTTGCCCGTCTGGTCAATTCTCTAAGTCATAGCTCCCTTAGTCTCAAAATCTGTTTTTCTGTTATTCTACAACTTGTTTCTGAGATAACCCTACAATCCTACTGACTTTTAGTTGGCTTACTCCACGGTCTGGTTTTATTCTATTCTCTACTATTTGACTAGGAATGTTTTTTGTCTAAACATTTTATTAACACGACTATCGCTGTTAAGCGATTCTTAGCTCATAGAATATTATAGCTAACTAGTAAAAACATTTGCTGGCTCAATGCTAAATAATAAGGAATATTCTCTGTTAAGCTAAGCCATTTTTTTTAGCAACTAATGCTACCAGGATAAGTCCGCTAAATAAAAAGTTGTTTCGCCCAAATCAATTTTTTCTCATTTTTACAGCCGAACTATGTATTATGTCTAATTAGCTATTCTTTTTTTGGTGGATGGAGCTTTTGCCTTAATTTAAAATAATAGTGAATAGCACTAATTTAAGTTAAAGTACGTTCCAAAATGCAAATAATCTTTATTATATTAGTTTATAACCATAGAAGCTCTATTCACTTGCTATCGTGTGAGATCCGTCAGCAAGTCAGGGTTTATTTTCACGTAGAGAGATATTGTGTTCCTAATTACTTTAATTAATTACATAAAAAGAAATTAAACATAGCACTAACCATAAGTGCAGAGGTAACGCATTACGGCTGGTGTAAGAGAGCTCAGTTAGTATCTTTATAAAAAATATAAAATTAAATCAAAGTGGTGGACAAAAGAATGAGCCACCATTAAAGGTTAATTACAAACGTACTATAAGCACACTTGTAGAGTCCCTTAAAAAACCGTCGAAACAGTTATACTTAACTTATGTATTTTACTATTACTTTCTGCTGAAGAAGGGCACTAATTGTTACTTACGAAATTAAGCTCGACGATATTTTTATTGTATTGGAACTTTTCGAAGTCGAAACGTAAGAAAACAAAGAAGTCTCAGAAGACGAAAAGACTAAAGTCTGCCTCTAATCGTTTATCAAAGGTGTCCTAAAAAAAATACGCTCAGCATAGAAGAAAAGCAATGAGACGTGGAACTACAAGCTCAGGACTTGCGAAATTTATAAGTAAAGCAGCAAAAAAAAGATTTTATTACATAAATAATATGAGAAGTCATCTTATAAAAGAAAATAATATAAACGAAGATTTATTTAGCAACTGGCATTATTCTAATTCAAGCTTAAGTCAGTCTGTAAGTAAAGTTTGATATGAAACCCCTTTTTTACCTATTAAGTAGCTCACAAACTTAAAATCCATCAATTTTCTCAATCACATATTTTATGTTAATTTTTCCTCTTATTTAACAACTTTTTTCAAGTGTAATACCCGCTTTCGTTATATAAGAAAAAAAATGCAAAACTTGTTATTTTCTCCAGCTATAGGTAAAAGCTTAACTATAACCAAACAAAAGGAAAAAGTTAGAAATCCCGCACAGAAGTACTTAAAAGTAAGATCAAAAGGGAAAGCATGTACAGTGAAAAGTTTAAAATCAAAACCGCAAAAGTTTTACATTTTGTTAGGGGGAGAATATAAAATTAATATAATTAATATTTTCTCAAACCCGTGCTACATAATAAAAAGCTTAACAATTGTTAAAATCCAGTATTTGTAAACAAGTTTAAAGCAGGGAGAATGTATAGTCGACTTTAGAAGTTGAGTTTATAACAAAATCTCGTACGCATGCATAATTATGTTTTAAACTTATATAAGTTGCAAGTAATGTCAAAGTAAAAGTAAGAAGAAAATAAAAACCTCCGGATGCGGTGCATTTGGATTAAAATGGGTAACGTCACAAGAATTCTCTAAGCCGACTTTAGGAGTAGGGGTCGATATGGCAAAAACTATTTTAGCAAAATAGAGTTAAAAAAGAAGACATGACTAAACCTTAAGCTAAGCTAAGTTAGAAAAAAAGCTAAGAACTTAATAAAACTTGAAAAATAGAGAAACTCGGAGCACAATGCTGACTTTCCACTTCAAACTGCCGCTGCAAGCAGAGAAGTTCTTCTTCGAGATTAATTATTTCATTAGATAATTCCTTAAAATAAACACAATGTAAAAGTTCATAAATTATTAAAGCAAGCAACAAATATAGTAAATTATATATATTACTAAATACTTTTATTCTTTCTTTACAGTCTCTAAGCTCACTCATTTTTCAAAGGAGTACCTTTACAATTTCCGGGAATTGCTGAAAACGCAACCCTCTCCTTCTTGACAGTTCATTTATTTATAAATGACAAAACCTCGCGCTCGATCGGGTTAAATTTTTGAATACTCGAGCTCTAAATCAGTAATAATCGCAGACGTATTACAATTATGGCTTTCAGTCAAAATTGCACGGAAATATTTATTTGTACTGCTAATTTATTAGCACCAGATTACTACATGCGTGATTAATAATCAGTTTTTTCCCTCATTACTTGAGGATGTAGAAACACCGCAACTTCTCTAACGGTTCTTTGCGTCATTAACGGGGGGAAGGGGTGCATTTTATTAGTAAAGCTGGATACAATAAAGACGTAATAGCAAAGCAATAACAATATCACAAGTAATGAAATAGTTAACTTTAATACCTTTTTTTTTTTTAAAAAAAATAAATCAAAAAATTAGTTAAATAAAACACACGAAAGACAGGAATTCTTGATTCCTTGTTAAAGTTTGGGCAACTGTCTTGGTTTTTTTAAGGAGTTTCCGGTGATTTTTTAAAAAATTGTTTTTCCTTTAATTCGGGGTGGGGAAGTGGGGAGGGGGAAGGGTTTGTCTTACCTTAAACTACTAATAAAACCCTTTTGTTGCTAAAAGTAAAGAAAGTCAAACTAAAGCTTAAATTCTAATTATTTTTATAACATTAAAAAGTCATAAGGCAAGGAAGCTGTAGATGCCAAATCTTGGAGTTTATATATTAAGCAAAAAATCGTGCCTAATGCAAATGGGACTGTTTAACACAATTCTTTTTTCTTTCTGCTGGTGACTAATGTATTATTTAATCTGAGGTTATGAAAACGTAACGTAAATAACTTAAAATTTACCATTTGGTATTCCTAATTTTTCCTTGTCCCTTAAGTTATCAATAATTAATTAATTAATAATTTTTATTTAAGTTTACTTCAAAGTTCTTTTTGCTTACAAGGGATCAATTTGTTTTCATTACTTTTATAATAAAAAAGAAGCTTTTTTAATAAAAGATATTTTAATAAAAAAAACTCGTTAGACTGTACAATTGGTGGAGAATAAGAAAAAGGTGGATTTGTTCGAATTTAATAGAATGGTTGGAAGCGTTGAGTCAACAAGTCTGTTTGTGCCTAAACTAATGGAATAGAGAAAGCAACGAACTTAACGCTCTTAGATTTGATTTGTTCAGGTATATCCATCGGCTCTCATGAAAACGCGGTGTCGAATTTAAAAATTGGAAGCACAGAGGCGGCTATATATAGTACTAGTAGATAGCACTCTTTACCAAAATAGAAAACACGACATTTTAAAATAATAAGTTTATTAATAATAAATGCGCAATTGCCAATCTCTTCTGCATATAAAGACCGGCTTTTAAGAAACTGGCAGGAACTGGTCTGTTTTATATATACTGTGGAGCTCAGCCACGTCCGTTCTGCTTACAAATTCCCATCCGTCCTCCTTCACGTGGTAGACTGCCAGGAAAAAAACAAGTCAACTACTGCGACCGGCAAAGGGGCGCTACTACGAGGGGAACCTGAAACGAAGCCGCCCGACATGGCGTCCCTGTGAGCCGCGTGGTAGATAGCTCTGCGCCCGAGCTCTCTGGCGGCCTCGTCATGCAGCTCGTTGTCGTACTCAGCTACCGTGGAAGAGCGTAAGCGCGACAAGGACAAAAGCAGAGAAGCAAATACCGTCGAGCACTCCGTAGGCATAAGTGGAGCCAGAACCAACACTGAACAACTTTCCTTTTAGCCGAGTCCCGTCGTTGTCCACATAGTAAAGGCCGGGACCCTGAGAAATGGGGGTAAAAAAAAAATTATTTAGTAACAACTGAACTAATTACGGCATAAAATTAAAATAAGTGTATGCCGAGTCTGGGTCACTTGAAAAAGAAATTGCTAAATGACTTATACAAAAAAGGAGACCCTCTTGTCCCAGCCAGCGAGCATCGTTCCCATGGAAAGACCCATTCCTTTATAGCTGTAAACCATATTGGCAAGAACTTTAGAGGCGGCTGCCACCGAAATTCTATCTTTATTCCGCAATTCGTGTAGTCTAAAAACAAAAGAGTATTATTTTGCTAAGCTTACTTTTTAATTAAAAGTATTATACAGATAACATTTAGTCCTCCAGGCAGCAAAGAAAAGATACTACAGAGGGCCTTGTGCCAGGCATTTTACATTGTAATTACTTTTTTTTTTAAGTATATACGCAAGTTATTGTAACTGGCTCAAAAGTGCGAAAAACTTGATAAAATAGTTTGAAGCTTGTTCAATATAAAAGTAAGAAGCTTAAAAGATAACTTTACTAATAATACTTAAACCTATACATCATAGCTTGTATTTATCTAGAAAATATGAGGAAATTACCATAAGTTTTCATAAAATAGATGCAAATTTTTCAGGCTTCTACCAATTTAAGAGGGAAAAAAGTGATAAATTAAAACTTTGATAATAACTTCTTCAAGATAAACTATAAATGCCAACAAGAAAACGTAATTTTTTTAAATACTATTGTATAATAGGCTTTATATAGTTCTATTTTTATAAGTAAATAGTTAAAAAGGCATAAAATTCCTTTACTCTAGTCGAGAACTATTGTTAATACTTGTGTAAATAGGCATTGTATTTGTGAAAAATAATATACTTGTACATCAATTTTTTTTAAACTCTTTTCTATACTTTTAATATAAAAGTTTACATATTTAAAACAAAGAATATTTTTCAAGCTTAAGAATATTAAAATTTACACGTTTAATTATTAATATGGAATTATCAGGAATGATATTGCTAGTGTTGAATAAAGGCTTAAAAAGAAGTGAAAACCTGCACTGCAGAGCCAACTGCCGCTCCCAGAATGAACAATCTGCTGCTCCTCCAGCCATTGTACCAAGGAGATAAGGATTTATCTCAATAACTTTCTTGACAGTTTGAGAAGCTGATAAATAAACAAAAAGGTAATATACATTAACCAATTTTTAACTTAAAAAAAAATTATCTAAAGAAGTATAACCGATGTAAGAGCCAGCAGTTGCACGAGAATCAACTGCTACTATTACACCACCCTGATAAATAAAACCGAGAGTGGTCGTGCCGTGGTTAAATTTTATTTTTAAATTTTCATGACAAGAGTTGTTCCACTTCTTGACAAAACTCGTAGCTTCCTTTACAGGAGCTACCTCAAAATTATGTCGAGCGAGGTTGTTATTTGCTGTAGGTAAAAGGTCGGAAAAAAGTGAGTCTACAGGGTCCGCATTTAGTATAGAGTCAAGTGTACGAGTCTTTTCAGAAAAGAGCATTATGGTATAGCTGTGAATAAATAGCGAGCAAGCAAAAATAAAGTGGTTGCTAGTATAGAAATGGTAGATACGGTAGGAAATTTAAGAAGACTTCGGCAGTGAGGAAATAAGGAGAGTCGATGATAGGGTGGATAGGGGGGGTGGGAAGGAGGGGGGTACCTTCTAGAAAGTTATCAAGAGGATCAAAAGATTTCAGCAGCTTCCGACTAAGGCTAGACTTATTGTTGGCTATCTCGAATGCCCCGCGAATGCAACCTTCCCTCACAACTACCGATGAAGCACTTCTTGAGCTAAACTCGGTAAATCACTCGAAGGACCGTGTAGATAATTTAAGATGGGAAAAATATAATAAAGTGAGTGACGTTGATCCCCAACTCCTTAACGGCCTTTAGCATCTTTTATTATGCTACCTAAAACATCTTTCAAGGTATAGTTGATCTCAGGCGTCAGTACTGTTTAACTAAATTTCGAACAGTTTTCCCAGGAGTTAGCCGAACATTTATGAGCCTCGCGTCAAACCAGTTTAATAATTTCTAAAAGACCTTTATTTCAACAAATTATATTTATTAAACTTGTTATAAGGAAATAAATTTCTATTTGTCGTTGTTAGTAGTTATTCTCCTATCAATTAAGCTATACACTACACAATAATATATATTATTATAGATAATTATATACAAGCATAGAAACTGTGTAGATCAAGTTATTATCAACGCCGCCTTGTTTAAAAAAATGTTAAGCAAACTTAAATACTTTTTGGATTTTAAAGGTCTTCGTTTCATAAACAGATTGGTATTCTCCGTATGATTTAACTGTTTTTTCAAATAGAATTTAAGTAATAACTCTAAAGAACACCAAAATCGTTTCGGTTTATCTTAAAAAAAACAGAGGATTATATAGGAACGATGGCAACTAGAATACTCTCAACGATAAATTACTAAAAAAAAATGCAGTCTGTTTGTAGTCTAAAGGTAGCAATATTTTATAAATTTATAATGGAAATAAACGCCGGGCAGCCGCTCCGCATTTAAATACTTACAATAAGGGTTTCATTTCTCTTCTTCTTACTCTTGCTTCTGCTCTAAGTGCAAAACACCGAACAGAAGCATATTAAATTTACCCTGAATATAAAAAAGGAAAAATAAAAATAAACTTACTTCCGACTTTGATTAAAATCAAATATATGCAGTCGCCGTAATTCATTCAGAAAAGTTGTGTGAACAAATAATTTATTACACGTGAAGATCCGCCCAGGACAGAGCAATTCTGAAGACAGCATTACACCGAAGCTGTTAACTCTTTGTACAAAAATATTCTTTTCAAAACTTGTGTATGCGTTTGTAAGTGTTAGATAATTATAAATTAAAGAGTCTTTGAAAAAATAAAGAATTCTTTCTATTTGTAAATTTTATAGTTATTTATGTTAAAGCGATGTCTAACATACTTCTAGAGGATATTTTCAATGTTAAAGAAATAAATCCGGATGGCGATTACTTTGAAATAGGTGTTTATATAATTTGTAGGCAGTAAACGAATATTTATTTTTTTATCTATTAAAAATTAATAAAGATAATTTATCAGCTATAAAAAGGTTATTTAAGCCTTTTCCCCTCTATTACCCTCTTACTACGTTTTAAAGTATTTCAATTGTAAAGTTTATATTTGTAAAGTTTCCAGGATAGTTGCGACTTCTGAAAGTTATGAAATGGAAATGTATTTAGATATAAATACTCAGCTATACCCTGTTGAAGAAAATAGCAAATTTACTATTGTTTTGGCTTCTTCCTTGTTTAATGAAGTTGATAGGGATCCCGAAGAATATATAAGGCAAGATTTTTCTGCTCCTGGTTCGCTAGCGGATAAATTTGAATATGTTATGTTTGGAAGAATCTTTAAATGCGAGGTACTTAAGTTATTACTTTTTAAAAAAATTTTGTATTACTCTTTTTATCTGTTAGACTTAATTATACTATTAATATCTTAATTTGTCGCTTCACATTTTTCTTAATTTTTTTTTTTATATCTTTTTGTTTCCTTTTTAACTTTTGCTCTACTTCAACAGTCAAAAGAACTTCTTTACTTAGATTTACTTAATGATTTTTAATATATACAAAAGAATTTTGTGGGTATCTACTTTTATTAATTGCTGGTTTTCTTTCAGGAGGAGGAAAGGGACAAACTTACTCTTTACGTTTCTTTTGGTGGACTTCTGATGCGTTTAAAAGGAGAAGCTCGAAACTTAGAGGTTTTTTTTATTTATCCTTTGTTTTTTTTTATTTACTTACCAAACTTTTTAGGGGATTGAAATAGATAATAGAATTTACTTATTAATGAGACGTTCGGGTGTTTTGGACCTTTAAGCGTTTAGTTGTTTTTTTTTTTCGTTGATTGAATAATAATTAAGGACACTTTTTTACTGATGAATTGTTTTTGTACATCACTATAAAATTTTACTTCCTTGAATTTAGGTCTTTTTTTAACAAGCTGGTTTATATTTATTTTTAGAATTACTATAAAAAAGTGACTATTTCACTTAACGTTGTAGTTGCTCTCGTTTTTACTGATCAAAAAGTATTTTTTTTATTACAAAAAAGTCTTTGCGTATTTTGCTTTTACGTATAACTTGGAAACCTTTTGGCTTGAATTCTAATAATAATCACAAGTAAAAATATTCTAGTTTAATATTTTATTATTGGAAATAAAATGATAGTTAAAGTTATTGTTTATTTGCTAATATTTGTGTTTCATAGCTTCTAAGAGAATTACCAGAAGTTCTAGCGTCTTATTTCTTAAAAAAAAAAATTTTTTAGATATGGACAGTAAACCGTTCACTAAGCGAGTTATGATAAGAGGGATATTTACTATCAACTTTTATTTAACTGCGAAGTATTTTGGTTAAACTACAGTACTTCTCCGCTTTGCTATTATCGCAGGAGAGCGGTATGCGCAGTATTAGGAGAGTTAGTGGCACGCTGTTACATTTTATATGGATTCACAAGTTTCTTAGAATAGAAAATTATATGTAATAAAAAGTTAATTTATACTTTAGGATAAGATATTACTTTTACGCAGACGTTAGCTTTTGAATTTTGTGTACTGAGATAGCTTGCTCGAGTTACACTTAAACAGATTTTATATAGACCAGGGTGGTATATAGCATATTTATTAAAGGAAACTCTTTTTTAACACTTGACAAAAAATTTACGAGTAGGCTTACGAAAGTTTTTTTAACCAGAAAAAATAAACTATAATTTAAGCTTCATGTTAATAAAACTTATTAATTTTTGTAAACTCTCTTACTAAATTTTTATTAAAAGTATATCTATATATACTTTAGAAAATAGATAAGAAAATTTCTTTAAATCCCTTAGTAAAGCTAAATTATTTGCCCAAGGGCTGTAGTATGACAACGATGCATTGCGAGGCCCCGCAGTTCTTAATATACGGGCGAAGTTCTTAAATAGTTTGCTTTAAACGAGAAAAAATAGAGAACTTATTGTGTGCGGCCGGTTTCATCGAGCCTCTGCATTTTACCGAAAAAAAGAAAATTGCATATGCATATTCGTTGTGTACAGATGTAAGACGTGAATCCACTTGGAAGTAAGTAATGGCTCACCATTTTTTACTATTTTCGAAATACTCAATTGGAGGAGTAGGCGAAAAGTCTCCCCTGACGGGCACGCCTCGCTCCGACAGGAGAACAAAGTATAGTATGGAAAAAGTTGCAACCGTTAAGGTGGTTTACCAAATGTTATATACCCGTAGACTATAAACAAATTCACTAGTAACGAACCTACCTACGGTGCGAAAGTATCTTCAATATTGCTTTCTTATTTAAACAACCGTATATTAGGCATAGCATTGTCGTACATAAATGTTTTCATGTCCTACATTTATAAAAAAGTGGAGGTTAAAGTATGGTTTTTTGCACTATATAGTAGCATCGTTAAGAGTTTCTTAACTTCAGTTAGTGTGAAATTTTACCACGACCTCACCATAATACAAAAAAATTTTACGACAGTGTTTAAGTGAATTGCTCCAAAAATTTTACTTACGGCATAATTTAGTTCGATTAAGTAATTTAGTTTTTAATGTATTTTCATCATCCTACAGAATTAACAAATGATTTGTTCTTACAAATAGCATATTAATCAGAACAAGCAATTTCATTTAGTATCCTTCTTAATCAAAAGCAGTACTGTGTGTACTTGCCATTAAAGGTCTGCGTTTAATGGTTTGCTAAGTACAATACTGTGTTTGTGTTAAAAAAAAATAATTATTGTCTTGCTTTGGGAGCACAATTTCCCCAGTTGCTCGCAAGCATATTGTAAAGTCGTATCCTCCCTAAAATTTCTATAGTAAAGAAATTGTTTGATTACTATTTAAATTAATAGTATATCTAATGTAAACGGAGTGGTTAATAAAAAGTTAGATCTTTTTGTAAGTTGCAATTATAGGTTATAAAAAATAAGAAAAAAAAATATATAAATAGGCTAATGCCTGACTGTGGTTTCGGTTAACTGTGGTGGGGGACCTACCGAATTATTTTTACTCTTCAATTAGCATTTAAATAGTTGCATGTCGTTTAATAAAAATTTAAAAGAGAAACTAAACGTTTTTTCGTTATTAGTTCAAGTGTAAGCTGCTTTTGACGTGATGATGTATACCGCATCAGTACTCCAATAAAGAATTGTACTAAATAAATGATAATGATAGATTACCAAAAGTTATACGGGTTATTTACTATAAATTGTGGTTTCAGATCTATTTAACTAGACGGATTAAAAAATTATGGCGCAGACCCCGGCCTTTATCGTCTTCTATTTGATTATAATTTATTCGTTAAAAAATTTAACCCTAACTTAATCAAACTACTAATATAAATTTTTTAAGTAATATATCTTCAATAAAGTTAATAAAGAACTAGGTACCTTTTTATTTTGCGCGAATACAGCTTTTTAATCTTAGTGAACTACAGTTCAAAGGTATTAATATCTTATCTATGCAACGGCTCGTAATTTACTTTTAAACGCAAACAAGAGCTGGGCATTTCTCGAGTTAATGCAAAGTCTTTCAAATAGTACATAATTATATCGGGAGATAGCAATGTAATAAACTTTAACTGACAACTCTTAACATAATACTTTGATATCATTATGGGCTTAGGTTTTTTAACTAACGGTTTATATAACTAAGCTAAAAAAGGAAAAATGTTTATTATATACACCAACAAGAGAAATTCGTTTACGTTAAAAAATTATATTTTTAGGAGATTACCATATGGGAAAACTGACTGTAACATATTAGTACTGTGAACTTAGCTAGAACTTTATTAAATATGTAAGAAGAAAATCAAGTTTGCACCTTTGCATGGCCTACGGCAGCATACACTTAATACTGTTTAATATCAGCTTTTATAGACACTATTAACTTCAACAAGCCTAGCAATCTATAACTATAATATAGGAAGTTATATTATCTAAAAATACAAAAAACTCCAAATTTATAAAATCTTTAAATGATTTATAAAAACATATTAACAACTTTGCTTCGTAATAAAGAGAGATATGCACTTTTAGGTGTATTGTAATTCATTGTTGACTTCCCTCTGTATACTGCAACTTCTTAAAGCGACTTAAAGCGTATAATTCTCTTCGCCGTCGGTTTTTTTCAATCCTTTTACTGGGCGTCATAAATTTTAAACCACAAGCATTACAGAGCATTACTGTCCCCCTTCGTCCCCTGCGCCATTGAGGCGTACTGGTCGTTCCACAATCATAACACCGACGTGAAGTCTTAGTAACCGTATTTTTTTTGGTTTTTAAAGTTGCTCGCAGATTATTTGGGCCAAAATATTCACCTTTTATAGTTTCACTTTTCCTTAGTAATAGGTCTCTGTTTGATTCGCAGTCATTGTTCCTTGTAATATGCGTAGCCGTTAATAGTTGAGGTTCTTTTTTCAAACCGCTTTGTTGAAAAGAAATTGAATTCAGAGGAGTAAAACTATAGTCTCCACATTTTTGTTGATAAAATTCATTAGTTCGGAAGCAATTACATCGTAAGGCTAAATTGTCAGCGCAGTCTGAATGCTCATTTTCTAATTTGAATACTTTGCTATCGTAATTATTAGTTTTAATTGGATAGCATGTAGCATAAGTGAAGGAATTCAGTATTTCAGGTCCTTCATTAACCTCATTACCTGATATGTAAGTGGAGCATTTATTAATATGACAGTAACAAGTTGAGTTGCATATGGCCCTTTGGGGACATTCTGAAACAGTTTTTCTTAAAGTATAATTATTTTTTTCCATATCATAAATATTGTTTTTAATTTGTACTGTCTGGTACTGTCTTGGTAACGGTAACATTAGTTCAGGTAGAGGTAAAGATATAGAACGCTTGGCTGTATTCCTATCTGAACAAAGTTCTACAGAATTCACTTTCAACCCATGTCCTGCTCCGCAATATAAACGCGACTTACTGCTAGCAGGGTTTGACGTTAAGTTATAAGAATTGTAAATACTTGTAGAACAACAAGTTGTCGAAGTGTGCAGGTTATTTTTCTTTTCATATTCTACACTACTACTGAAAACTTTTACCACATTACTCAATAATTCACATGCTTCAATATGACCCCTTTTGAGCGCCAATTCCAAAGCGGTTCTTCCATCTCGGGTTTGTATGTCAGCCTTAGCATTAGTTTTAAGTAACAACATAATAATATTGCAATTTCCTAGGGCGGCCGCCCAGTGGAGGGGTGTCCAACCATCTTCATCTGGGCGATTGATTGGTAATCCTTCGTTCTTACTCTGACAAAGTGGACTGCTTTTTGAATTCTTCACCCCTAAATACTTAAGTAACAATTGTTTGACTAACTCCACGTCGTTGGACTTTATGGCATCCAGTAACATTTTATGTGAATTTTTACCTCCCTAAGCAGTTGTCATAGATAAGTTTAAATAGCTACTCAGAATTTTTTTTAGGAGTTACATTTTCTTTCTCGGGCTGTTCACAACTAAGTAAGCAAGTAAAAGATCGATTTAAGTCATTCGTAGTCTCATATTCATAGGACTTTTCTTTCGGATTAGGGCTAAAACAAGAAAAAGGTGGTCTCATATCTTAAATATAAAGCAAAGGCTTTATTAATTTACAAGATATAAGTAATTTAAAAAAATTATGGCTAGAGAATGCTTACCCCTTTAGTATACCTCTTATAAGAATGACTAAAGAGCTTACACTTAAAAGCTTACACGTTGAAATGTAATAACCTGTGGTACCTTTTTTTCGGGAGGAAGAGTCAGTAGAGAACACGTTTTTAACGCAAGTCGTCATAAGTTTATAAACCCGATAAATTGTGGTGGCTAAAGTAATTGCCTTTAACTCTTTAATAGGAAGTATGCTTACCGGCAGCATTTTTTCAAGATTCATTTAAGATTTCTCAGGAATGAATGGAGGTCTTCATAAGTGATAGTATATTGTCCAGGTATCAGGCTTATATAGTATTTGAAATTATATATAATAGCACAATTAAAACAAATAATTCTTTGTGATAATAAGCGTGCTAAACAGTATTCTATCTAAAAATAAGTTTATTAAACTTTATTTTAGTTATTTTAACGCTTACTACCAACTATATAAGTTGAGCTGGGGCGAGAGATAAGAAAATGAATAATTACATAGTGATTTTAAAAATAACCCAATTAACATTTTGAATAGTTATTAACCTTTTTTCACCATCTTCTTCAAACATTTTACTTGCCAAAAAACAAAAGGCAGTTG
This sequence comes from Zophobas morio, assembly GCF_036711695.1. Classification (NCBI taxonomy): domain Eukaryota; kingdom Metazoa; phylum Arthropoda; class Insecta; order Coleoptera; family Tenebrionidae; genus Zophobas; species Zophobas morio. The sequence continues at coordinate 84,224 of NW_026972635.1, forward strand.
TTTTACAAAGTGGTTAGTAGTTACTACGGTAAAGTTTATAATATACCAGTAAATTTGAGCATAATTATTGTAAATCAAAAACTTTCACTTCAAAACTTATTTAATTTCTATTAAAAATTTATTTTTTGAAGAAACTAGTTAGCTTTTGTTAGCTCCAGTAAATATTTTAAAATTTTACTGTATTAAATAATAAATATGCTTTTAGCTATAACGCTAGTAGAAAATGCCTTAAGAGAAAACAACCAATCTAAAAATAAAATTAAAACGAAAATAGCAAAATTCACCAATTAAATTATGCTTCTAATCATGGCCTTCACTTTTTTTTGCATTAAAAACGTAAAACACTAAAGGTATCACAGCCCTAAACGGGTGATAGTTGCTCAACTATTAACTTCTAATTGTATTTAAACTTCTTAAATAGAGGTAATTTTAAATATTTCATTTTGTGAAAAACAAGTTGTTTACTGCTATAGCTATATGAATTAATGCGTTGCTTTTTGATTACCTAGTTCTTAGAAATAAATATCTTTATCTTATCTAAACTCGATTTGAATAGTTTATGATAAGCATTTGTCTTTTAAAAATTTTTAGGACTTTTTTTCCTGGCCAAAAAAGTGCACATTTTTTCTGGTTTATATTTTATTATATAAAAGTAACTTGAGTAAACTGTAAAAGTCATTTCTATTTTACACGTAACGCTTGATTATTATCACTCCAAGTCAAATTTTTTGCACATGACATTTTCTCGCTAATAGGCCTTTAAAAACGCTTTTGTTCATAAACTATCGCCCTCTAATTTTTGTTGTAGGGTAAGCAGTGTTTAACATAATAACACATGTAAGTTAATATTTTTTTAACCAACTTTATAGTTAAAAAACCGTTTAAAGTCTAATAGACAGTGTTAATAAAAGTTAAGCTTAAACATATAGTAGCTGTGCAGCGTAACAATTTAGAGGTTTCTTCCTAAAGGTTTTACGCCTCTCTAAGTACATTGAAATTAAAAATATATTATTCGTTCCCTAAAAGGTTTTTTTTTTACACATCTCCAATTTAAATACTACATTAAAATTTATAATATTTAATTCATAACTATTAAGAACGGTAATGATAGACACCTACCAAGTTTTTTCATGTAGAGAACTAAATGAGAGAATGAAAAAGGCATTGCTTTAAAAGTAGTCAGGATAGGATAACTTTTATAATGCTAACTCAAGGAAAGTTCTCAATGGTTATTTTAAACATATAACTTGGAAAATATTGGTGTTAAGTTTTTCGATAATAAGGCAAACCACCTGTTCTTTTTTTACCACATGGCTTTATTATTTGTACTTACTGTTCCTGTCATTGGTGACCTCTTACTCCTAGCATAACTGCATTGCCTAATCTTATGACTAAGCAAGCCTTCAAGGTGATGTAACTTTAACTTGATATTACGCTTGTAATTATAGTGTTTTATAAACAATATCTATACTTTTTTATAGCTGTAAAAGTACATTCTTCGTTATTTGATAAATAATAGATGTTTTCGAGTAAAAGTACAAGCAGTATTTCTTATATTAGCACTCGTGAAAGGCAACAAATGATTATATGTATAATAATCACTACACACCTTAAGCTACCTTAAAAAAAGTTACAGTTAAGTTTTTTAGACATTTATTTAAAACCTAATTATTTATTTGCTGTTTATAGGTCATTATTACAATTAGACATTAAATAACAAGAATATTCCGTTGAAAGTAAAAACAATACAACTAGGTTTTTTTTTCAATTATTTTTATAGTAATTTAACTATATTATAATAAAATTATATTTTCTTTGACTGTCATCGTAAAACTAATAACTTACGCTTGAACCATCAGCTCTTCCAGTTTAGCGGCCAGCACTTAATGCAACTCCCGTTTTTGTTTTAGTTTTCCTTTCACGTACAATATCTTTCCGGTGACTTAGTAAACTACTTTGACAAAATTACGGCTTCATATAGTTACAGTTACATCTTATAACAAAGTTTTACTAGTAAAATTCGGAGACCAAAGGTGCTTCACCTATCTTTATCGTCTTCGTTTCCGAAAGCTTTTATTGCATATACTCATCTAAGTCTAATCATCCAAGAGAAATTCTCTGTAATTTAAACCAATTATATAGGTTTTAATACACCATTATAAACTCTAGATTAGGGCCCAAGAGCGAGGGAGTTCGGCCTTGGTCTATCCTGAAACTTTACTACTTATATAACGAAAATAGAGGTAAAAAAAATAATACAAAATTGGGCTGTGAACAGAATATAGTCGCAGATAAGATAAAAAAATTAAATAGGATTTCCCCTATTTACCTTTTTTTTAATATTAAATCTATTTACCCAATTTTTTTTTAAAAAAGGACCTAGTACACAATTAATCATTATTTTATCAGGTTAGTGAGTTACTGATAACTGCTAGGTAGATTTATATTCCTTTTGTTTTTGAACTAATTTTTTGTGCTATACTTACTATTAGTGGACTAAATCTTTTAGGCAGAATGGAATTGTGTGACTGAGTCAAGCTGTATTTTTTAATGCATTCATTGGTTGACTGTAATTACTCAGGGCGTTAATTAACAGATAGCAGATCAGCTTCGTGAAGTAATATAGTAAAAACAGAACAGTTTAAAAATATACTGTCTAACGCTAATGAGCTTAAGTTATGCTTAAAAAATATTTACTTGTCTGAAAGACAACTGAGCACATATAATAAAAATGAATATATTGTTACAATATAATATTATGTTGACAAACTAAGTGCCAACAAACTATACTGAATGAAAGGGGGCTCAATTAAATCTATAATTATAATAAGAGGCTAGGTGGAAAAACATGAAGAAAATAATAAAATACTAAAATCTCATTATTAAGAAACAATTAAAACCTGAGCTCTGCCAGGATGCCATGATGAAAATGTAGACCGCCCGGGTCTCAACATAGACTGGGAGGACTACCAGCATGGTTAAGTTTAATAGTATATTCCATCTTAGTTTTATTAATTATAAAGTTCTCAGCTCGAAACTTAAATTTTCGTCGATTGAAAAGAGTTAATAATATTTGCCATTTCATATTTAATCTTATACAGTCATCTACAAGGTGTTCTTACCACAGTCATGTAAAAGCTCATTCTAGTTTACTGCCTCGATGGTTGCCATTAAGAAACACCCATAAGAGATAAGAATACTTTACTAAGTTGATTTGTTTTTAATATCATTATGTTTTTGTGAAGGTACTTCCCTCCTACAGGGCACCGAACACGAGGATCTAGGTAATTAAGCGAGTTGCTGTTTTGTTTGTTTTTACAATTTCTGGCTTTATTCATCATTGGACTATATAATTATAAGAACTAACGTGAAATACATTGTTCGTCTTCATCAAGAGCCTTGATTTTTGTCTTTTAATTTTTTTTAGAGGGTTGACAAGGTTAATAGAACGATTATGCATTATATAGTCTGAACTTTAATGGAGAGGGTTAGCTGAAAGTTTATAAGGGTCTTGATGACTGAAACAATCTAGCCATGGCTAAGAGTAGGAATCTCCGTCAAAAACGAATGCGAACCTCTAAAGTAGGTATGATGAATTGTTTTAGTATATCTCTAACAATTGACGGATAGAATCTATAGTATAATAAGGGGATCTGCAGTTAATAAATTGGCATTATCATAGGTAATTTTGGTTAGAGCAGGCGATTTTTACGGGGAGTAAATTACCATCTCTTCGATGTATTAGGTAATCCGCGTGAGGGTGTTTTAACTAGCTATGGTACATCGCATATATAAAGTGCAAAGAGCAAAGGTTATGGAGGAGATTTTTTTTAATATCGCTGCTGTTAATAGCTTTGGGAACAAATGTGCATCGTTCACACGTGTTTAATTGATGTGGTCCTAAGAGTAAGTTTTAAGCGCTTAGAAAAGAATAGAAGAATGGCACCGACGTGGATATTTGTAAAGCAAGTTTTGTGTTAAACTTGGTCAAACACTTTTACGACATCAGGAAAGATGGCGCCTGTGGCCTCTTTGAAATCTAATGCACAGGTCACCCTTTATGTCAAACGAAGCTGTTATATCGTTGAACGTCTAGCCGAAATTCAAACGAACTCTCCGAGTGGAAATAGCTTTCACTACTAGCCCTTTAAAGGAGTGCAGTATGGAGGTTTCATTTATTTTGCTAACTGCCGGGTCTGGTAGACCAATATTTTCTGGGGCGTAGAGACTAAATAGTGGTCTCTTTAGGAGCGTTACAACAGTATCCCTCTTCCTAAGCGGCGGAGAGGAATCCAGGGTCACCGTCGAGATGATTCGCAGCACCGTCGGTCTTTTTTTCAGCATCACTTTAATTAATGTTGTCAGGGCGGGCGTCGTCACCACCCCTCGAAACGTGGCACAAGGAATTTCTGTAGTGGGTTGCGACTCAGAGGTTACTAGGATAAGAGTCTTCAGTTCATTAAGCAGACGATTAAGGAGGTATTCAACTTTACCTCTCGTGGTGCTAATGTGGTACTTCGTGATCATAGCGCCTTCGTATTCTGCAACAGCATTGTTAAGGCGGCTGTCGTCGATGACGCCAGTTATGACAGGAAGGTCACAACGAGGTACTCGACAGATCGGGCCCAGACCCCAGAAACTTTTTTTTTAATCTCCTAGCTTTAAGCAGAACTAGCATATGGCCTGATAAAGTGCGTAAAGAACCTCTGCTGCCGTTGGAGGAAAATTTTTTTTTAATAATAACGTCGATATCCATCTAATATGCACATACCACACTTACTATATCGTACTTAACTAATAGCTAGCGTCTGAACTCCTTTTGTAATAACAATAGCCAGTTTTAAATAAAAAATAGATTAAACTATAGCATTTTTTGGGCGCTAACATAATGCAATATATATGTAAAAAACTTTATTACGCAATCTGTTTGAAAAAAATACCTTTTTCAAAATTTATTTTCTTAAAAAGTTCTTAGTTAACATCAATATTCTCTGTCGAAATGTGATCTTTTAAGTTGCTTTTACGAAAGCTTTATGCAGAATAGTTTTTAATGACAACTTTGTGTTAAACTTAACACATATTAACTTTATTAATAAAATATGACTTCTTAGAGGTTTTTAAAAGTTGTATAAATTTGCAAAGTATCTCGCTAAAATCATTTTCCACGGCCTAAGTTTCCCTACATGTCAGTTATTTAACAAAGAAACCTCAAAGCACGTGATTATAGTTGTTTAAATTGAATAATAGTAAACAGCCATTTACTCGCAACTTAAGTAGACTTTTATTTAATTTATGATAAATTATACTATTTTTTTTATTTATTAAAGTTATGATGTCTTATTGTGGTACTTGTAAAAATATTACAGTACTTGGAGCAGGTTTTTCTTTATTTTTCTGTTAAGGTTAATCTACATCCACAAACATTTAGGCGCTTTTGGGACCGCAATGGCTGTAGTGGCTGCTAGAAATAATCATAAAGTTATTTTACTTTGCCGTTATCAAGATCAGGTTAATTTATTACGATAAATGTTTTTGTTATATTAAATATTACTTTGGATTATTACTTTCGTGCGAAAAAAGGCGGATTATATTAATAACCATAACGTCAATCCTATAGTTTTTCAGGAATACACACTTTCACCTTTAATAAAGGCTACGTCCTCTGTAAACGAGGTTTTATATGTAGTACAATTTTTATATTTTTAATTTTAATAATAAAGTTTTATTAATTTTTTTAAAAAAAGTTATTATGTCTTCAGTACAAATGTTTTAAATACTTACGCTATGTAGACAAAAGTTTATCCTTTTTTTTTACTTTATAAGAAATATTAATTATGAAAAAGATGGTTAATTTCTGACTTATATATTTCTTTATATATTTATTAGCAGTGTACTATAATGTTTAGTTTTTTTTTGTACTAACTTAATAGATCATGTTTACTATTATTAATTGATGTTTTATACAAAACATAATATACTTTATCATATTATCATGTTAAGTTTAAGTTATGTATAACTAAATAAACACTTTAATTAAGTTAATCTTGAATATTTATAATTTTTTAATTCTTTAATTTATTATAAAGCTTTGCTTCGTTTATTTAATTTCTAAAGTTTTATTACTAGAAATATTATGAAAATTTATATATTACTTTTTTAAAAAGTATTTAAGTAACTTTTAACTGGTTGGATCAATTATTTATCGTTGAAAAAAGTTTATTTTACCCCGAAAGATTAGTTTAATTCTAAGTAATTAACAATTTAAGTTGATTAATTTTTTTAAAGGCTCTAGCCCATCCTGATCTTGTGATTCACGCTATACCCGTACAGCAATCTTTTTCTTTTTTAAAAGAAATTTCTAATCTACTTCCAAAAAGTGCGCCTGGTAAGATTTTGCTGAAAGTAAATTTAAGTTAACTCTTCTACTTATTAAACTTATTATAATATATTTATTAATTATTTTTTGTATATAAATTTACTTTAATTTTTTAATTCAGTTGCTTTTATATTATATATTTTATATTGTCTAATTTAATTTTTTTCATTCCAATTTTTAATTTGTTTTGAGTAAGTAAAATAATAATAGATCTTTTGCAGTACAATTTTTTTAAACTAATCTATAATTAATAGTTTAATTTAAAACTTTTGCTAATTTTAATATATCTATAACTTATATTTTTATTATTACTTAGTTCTTTTTTATTTAATACTTGGACAAGTTTGTATTATTAGAATATTATGTTGATAAATAAAAGTTAATTTTTATAATTTTTAATTATTATTTTTATCATCTAAATTTTTGAATTTATTTCAATTCAATTTCACTTATTAGTTAACTCTAATTATATACCACTTTTTTCACTTTTTTTAATTATGAATTTACTTTTTTATTATAAACCATCTTATTTTTTAGATAAATCTTTTACTTATTATATAATTTATATATTTTGCTTTACTTAATATGTATTTTTTAAACTTTGAATTTATTAGTTTCATTATTTTATTAACTGAATAAAGATTTTTTTAATTTATTTTAGTAATTAATTTATAATTAATATCTATAAGTTTTGTTAATTAATATATTTATTTTTTTGGTTTATTATTATTATTATAATTTGAAATTATTTTGAACTAATTTTTATTTTTTATATATAAAAAAATAAATATTATTTTTCTTTTAGTATTTTTATAATTTTTTGTTTTTGGTTTTTTTGTTGCTATTTATAGTGTACAATTTTTTTAGTGTTATCGACTAGTAAAGGGATTCATGTTGAAACTGAATTGTTGATGTGCGGGGTAACTTATATATAAACTTTAAATTTTGTTTATAAACTTTTTTGCTATTAAATTTTATTATTTATTTTTTTCAAGTTGAAGATAAATAATATGAATTTGTTTTTTTTTTTTATACTTTGTGTAAATATTTTATTTATTAATATATATTTTAAATATATTTTAAACTTTAAATAGTTTTTACACCGAAATCTGTTGATCGTTTTTAATTCCTTTTTGTTAAGCTTTATATTATTAACTTTAAATAATTTTGATAGCTAATTTAGAATATCATTTTTTTAATTATTTTTTTTTTAAAAACTTCCTATTAAACTTTTTATAATTTATACAATTTTAATTCTGATTATATTGTAAACTTTTTATATTATAAACTTGTCATAATTTTTTATTAATTCTTATTATTTTTTATAACTTACACTTTTTACTATTATTATGTTTAATTGTAATTATTATTGTGTAACTTTTTTTAATCAATTGACCGTTTTTTTATTTTTTATAAAATTTTTGATTATAATTATATTTATAACTGATTCTCATTAACTTTTTATATAAACCATAAACTTTAAATATATATTTTTTAAGATTTTGGACGAGGTACTGGATGAAAACCATCCGACTGCTTTTCTTTCAGGGCCGTCTTTTGCTAAAGAAGTGATTGCGGGATCCCCAACAACAGTAGTGATTGGTTCAAAGTAACTGATTTACTTATTTAATTTTTTTGATATATTATATAATAATAATGTCAATTAATTTTATGATTTCGGTTATTATCTTGATATTTTATTACGATTTTGGTTATAAATTTTTTTTAAGCTTCTGTTTTTTTAATTTTAGTAGTAAATTATATAAAGATTCTTTTTATTAAAGTTATATTATGTTATTATTTTTTGGATTTTTGTTTTAAAAATTTAAAAGTTTATTATTATTATAGTTTGAAATTTGATTTATATATTTTTTGACTCTGATTTAAATATATTAGAGCTTTTAATTTTATTATATATTTTTTATTTTTTTTTCTTTTGATTTTTGGTTATAATCCTTTTTTTTTTTTTTTATTAATATTAAAACTTGAATATATTATTAATATTTTTTTTAGTTATAAATTATATTAAACTTTTGATTATTATTTTATAAATATTTTAATATGTAATTATTATTTATTAATTTTTATAGCTTTTGTTTATGTCATTAAATTTTTAACTTTAAATTATAGACAATCTCAGACGGCTGTATTTATAAGTGAACTTTTATCCAATCAATATTTTCGAGCTTATGTCACTGACGACGTGATTGGGTGAATTTTTTATAATAAATTTATTAAATCCTTTTTTATTGCGCTTACTGTGCTTTGGGTTATATCCATGTCCTCACTATATTTCTAGCAAAATCTTTTAGTTGTAAATTTTTGGTCAATATTTGCTTAGTCATTTGTTTTGGTGGGGTAGCGAATATATAAAGTTATAATTGCTAATGGAACTTTATTTTATTGCTATTTTTATGATTAGTCTTGAGATTGGTGGCGCCTTAAAGAATCCGCTCGCTATTGGTGCAGGGATTATTGAAGGTTTTTGATTGGATTCTGAGTTGTTTAGTAAAAACAGTTTTTATAATAACAATGACAACAACTACACTATAAGAATAATAATATTATGATAATGATAATAATAATGATTATGAAGGGCTTGGTCACGGCGCTAATTCGCTTGTTGCTTTTATTATCAGAGGATGCTTTGAAATGAAAAAGTTGGGGGTCGTGTAGTATTACTATTATTATTATTATTATTATTATAATTGTTACTTTAAGAGGCAATCCTGATACACTTTCAGGCCTATCTGGGATTGGTGATTTAATTCTTACGACTTTTGGTGGCCTGTCGAGGCGATTATTATTATTATTATTATTATTATTATTATTATTATTATTATTATTATTATTATTATTATTATTATTATTATTATTATTATTATTATATACTAAACTCTTGATTTTCTTACGTTTGTTAGGAATAAAGCGGTGGGACTTCGGCTAGGGAAAGGCGAAAAACTCCAGGATATTCTTGATAGGTTTCGATAATTAAAGAGATAATAGTAATATTAATAATTATTATAGTAGTAATAACAACAACAATAATAATAATAGGAATAAATTTACTATTATATATATAGGGCATGATTTCCTTCCACTTTTTGTTTTTTGGTGACTACGTTTACTTGTATTTTTTTAAAATAATGATTTTTTGTATGAAACTTTCCATCGCTTTTACCACGTGCGCTTTAAATTTATTGTTGCTGTTTTCATTATTTAAATTGCAATTGACATTTCTTGTCTCCCCTTCCCCAAAGGTTGGGTGCGAGTATTATAATATACAAAGAAAATTTTAATAAAATGTGTGCAAAGTTTTTGCTTTGACTATTCACTATTTGAGGAATTCATTATATTTCATTCGGTTTACATGTGATAAAGTTTGGCTCAAGTGGCTGAAGGGGTCCCAACAGCCGCGGTGGTGGTCAAGCTAGCTGACAAATACGGAGTAATCAATATTTTTTAAGTTTATAAATATTGAAGAGTTTACTAATAATATATATAAAAGCAGTAATAATTAAAAATAATAATAAACACTGTAAAATAAAATTATTACCAATAATAAAGTTAATGAATATAGGATTTACTAATAATATATAGAGTTATAGTAAAATAATACTAATGATAATTGTAATAGAACAACCTGTAATAATTTATAATGTTAGTAATAATTGAACATAACAACGATAATAGTAATAATAATATACCGTCTGTTTTATAAAATTTTTCTTAATAACGTTTTAGTGAAAAGGTTTAATTTTAATGAATGTACAGCTTGAGCTTCCGATATTCCGGACAGTCCATGCTTTTCTTAAGGGAGAAGTGACTGCTGAGGAAAGTTTGGTGAATATTATGAATAAACCGCCTAAAGGAGAGTTTGATTGAAGAAACCACAAAATACTTTTTTCGTCGTAATTGGTTGTTTAACATCATTTTTGATTGGTCAACTTTACAAGTCTCTAACGGATATGGCACTAAACTTTATATTAATTGTTGGACTTGAAAATATTTTTTGATCCTTTATATTTTGGATATTTATTACCAATAATAAGCTAAACTTTTTGTTTATTATCATTAAATAAGAATAATAAAATAAACTAAATAATCATATTTTATTTTATTTTTAGAGAAGTAGAGACAGCAAAGCTTCAGAGGCATCGGCTACTTTTTTAACGTTGCTTTCTGTATATGGCCGGATATACCCAATCAGCTCTTAAATAGTTATACAAAAAATAAAGTTTTTAGTAAATATGGTTGATAAAAGTTTAAATGTTATATAACAATATTTAGTTAACTTTTTGTAAATGTGCGTTTTATTTAAAAGCTCAATGGATTACATTGTAATAAAACTCTGGTGGAACGAATTTTAGTGGTTAAAAAAAACTTATAGGAGCGAGAAATCGGACTACAGACTCGTAACCGTTTAAATTGTTTATAAAAGAGCACGTGTCATGGTTTATGGATATTTTTCCCCCGGTGAACGCCTGTGTGGCTTCCAATAATTGGCGTTGGTGGCAAGGCTTATTACCTCACTCATGATTGGAGGAAATTTTATTAAAATCATTAACAGATTATTTCATTATTCGTTGGTTGCATATATAATGAAAATAGTGACCGGCATAATATTTATAATATTACTGGCCTGTGCTTATATCAATAAAACAAGTTTTTGTTTAATCCAACAAAAATCTTTTTGTGCGTTAAATGGGGTTTAAAAAAATAAGAAAGGGCGAATAGCAGGAAGTTATTATATGTTACACTTAAAAAATTATACATAATTATAATATTTGAGTCCTTTCGAAGGGCGTACGTTTTGGTAAAGTTTTTTTACTCTGCAATGAATAGGTTTGCTTCCTATCAAATGCGGTGGAAGTGCAGTAAAAAAAAATTCAACTAAACAGGACTGGATGCAATTTTGGGGTAGGCACGTGCATATTGAAATGTATGGATCTCATTGGACATTAATTATAAATCAACAAAAAAAACCTTGAAAAAAAAATTATTTTAAAAACATTAAAAAACGATCCAGTGGAAGATGTATTACGATCGGGCACTTTAAAAGGGCGAGACTACGTATAACTGCCAATCAAGTATGGCAGTTATACGTAGTCTCGCGAAGCTTATTTTTGTTAAAATGATAGGAATGAGTGATGAATATCTTTAAAAATAATAAGATATCCATAAAAAAATTACAAAAATATTTTTAAAAATTATAATAAATTTGTTTCTCGTCGGCTTTATAAGTATTATAAGATTTCAGCAGAACACTTCATTTCATTTGTGAATAATTATTTTGTTGAAATTATTTATTAATCAAACTTTATTTTTATTATGTTCATATATATTTATAATTTGCGAAAGTTTATTTTATCTTAATTTAATTATTACTTTTTCTTATTTTATATGGAAAGTTGGTTTACTTGGTGTTACTAATTTTTTATTTATTATTTATTAAACTTTATCAAAATTATTATAAATACTTCATTTTAAATTATAAATTGAAAAAGCTTATTTTTCTTTTGTGTACTTAAATATACTTTTTTATATATTTTGAAAATTTTTATTTATATATTTTTTTAATACAATATTTATTATTTGCTTCTTTAATATTTATATTATAAATATATGTTTATGCACCACAAATTAAAAATATTTCGGTATTTATAAAAATTTTAGTAAAACTTATTTCTTTTATAAAAGTTATAACTTTTTATTATTAATTTCTAACTTTATAGAATCGCATTAAAATTGTTATAATAAAAAAAAAGATTCTATAAAGCGGTTATAGTAGAGCTTCCTTAGTACTAAAGTTTATTAAAACATTTATTATAATAATTATTTACTTTTCTAACTTTGTTAATAGATATTATTATTTTGAATAAAAGTTTATATGCCGGTCACTTTTTTTATAAAATATAAAAAAAAATTAATTTATTTATTGAAACGTTAATAATAATTATTTTTTTTTACTGTTTAATAAAAATAAAAGTTTACTAATAAATATTTATTATATTGAATAAAAGTTTATATGCCGGTCACATTTTTAATATAAAAAGCAGTTAAAAATAAAAAATCAACATAAAAAAGAATAGAAAATACTGGTGTAATGAATTTAAGTAATAATTAAGAATTTTTTTATCAGATTTCTAAAACATTCTCATAAGTTTGTGTAAAGTATAAATTTTTTATAACAAAAGTATAGATATATAGTAAACTTATACAAAATTTTTATATAAATAATTATTTACACTATTTTCTTAAAGTTTATATTAGTTTTCTTTTTTTTTATATATTTTCAAGAATTATTTATATTAAAATAAAAACAATTTCATATAATGATATTAATAATAATTAAAAAAAGTTTTATAGCATTTTTAAATCATACACAAAATTTTAAAAAATTATAAATTTTATAAAAAAAGTATATACAAATATAAAACTTCTGCAACTTTTTTTTTTATATCAATTTACTTATTAAATTTTTTTTTAGTTTTAATAAGTTTTTCTTTTTTGTTTACTTCAAGTATTATTTATATATAAATTTATAATAAAAATTTAAGATTATTATATAATAAATATAAATTTAATTTGTTTTTTTAAAAATTTATATAAAAATTCTTTTCTTCTATAACTTTAAAAATAAAATAACAAAATTTTATTTATTAAAAAATATTCAGACAATATTCATATAAAAAAGTAATGAAAGATTTTTTAGTAATTATTTACAAAAAGCAACGAGCAAATGGTGTAAATTTATTGGCTCTTTAAAAATAACTAAAGCTTTTTTATAAATTAATATTTTAATTTAAAAATTATCTTCATAAATTTTTGAAACTTTTTAAATAATTAAAAAAAAAAATAGTTTTCAAAAAATATAATGGGCGTCTACCAGCAGCGTCTAAAGTTTTTATGACACTTTTATTATGAAATACAAGAATTCCTAAGGCTATGCAACTTCGATAAAACGATTCGCTGGAAAGATTTTCTACTTTCACTAGTTCTAGAGTTGAAAAAAAATTAAAATATAAAAAAAATATAAAAGAAAACTAATTGTACTGCTATTAAAAATGTGTTGCATTATTATATTTTATTATTGAAATTACTTAACATTGTAAAATTTTTAACCATAATGATGATAATAAATAACAATAATAATGAAAAATTTAAAATAACTAAAAAACTAGCCTAGCAAAATTTGAAAGCACATTGGCGGAAGTTGCGGAGAAGTAGTGTTCCATTCTTTCATTAATATGGTATAGTTTAGCAAAACGGTGCCTTAAAAAAGATCATCAAGAGTTTTCTCGCAAGAAATATAATGAAAGTCATATAAGAAGTTTATAACATTAATATTTTGATAGGAAAAAATTTTGTAAAAATACGCAAATTATCTGCTTTTCGTAATAAATAAATCGTTAAGCTGTAAATAGATATTTTTGGCAAAAAAAATAATGAACATGTGTCTCCATATTTTTTTTAAAGATACTCTATATTTTTTTAAAACCAATAAGAGCAGGCGTTGAAGTAAAACTGAGGTATAAATATAAAACAAATTTTGTAGAGATTAGAAATAGTCTCACGTGGTGGATAACCTCATGCATACGAGCGACTCATTAAAAAAACGCTCTTACTTGACGACCAATGAATAATAAAACATTTAATAAAATATGATTCAAGAAAAAAAAAGTAAGAATCGTTTGCGATATTCATAAACATATACGTGTCATTAGAGTTATTGTAAACGAAATATATAAAATAATGGCCCTTTTTATTGAAAAGACTTCTATTTAGAAAAAAATGCATTAAATTTTGAGAAAAAAAATTAAGCTGTTTCTCTACTGGCACGCGAAAGTAAAGGGGAAAAAAATAATGAATACTTAAGGAAAGCAAAGTGGCGTCATCCTTTGAATGAATGAGCGAAAGGAGCTGCAAAAACTTTAATGAGTTTTCAGCGCAAATCTTTCGCAGTTCTTCATGCTTGAAGCAGTTTGCAAGAAAGCTAGTAAATGCATTATTTTTAATGATGAAGGAAATAATAATAAAAATCCTACCGAAGAGCTAAAACCAGACAGCGTTCGTCCGACTCGGAAAGTACCGGTAAACTACTATTAATAAAATATTTATAATAAAAAAGATCCCCGATCATAATTATTACTGTAAATGTAGTGAACTTAATTATAATTAATTATAATTCCGTTGTGATGCTAAAATTTTGAAATTATAGCAAGTCTAACCCAACACACAAAAATTCAGGAATTTAAACGGAAAATAATTTGATTTTTAACTTAATCAAGAGAAAAAAAAGGCAATATTTAAAACGCACTCCCCTCACAGAGCACGTGCCATGCGATATATTGGAATAATAAGAAATACTCAATGATATGCGGAAGCAAGTCTGTTGTTGCGAGGGTTCTACTGCCCTCAGCTGACAACGCCGTGCAGCGAAGCAAGTCAATAACTGGAAAACGATATTTGCAAGGCCACTTCATTAGCGTGGATAGCACGTCTAACATAAAAAATTGAGAAATAATAATAAAATTTAGGTGAGAAGTTGATAATGTATCATGATAATGATTATAATAAAAAATAATTATAAATATAAAATAAAGTTAATACTATGAATAACATTAAAAAATAATAATTATAATTATAACAAGATAAATTGGCGGGAAAAAGGAAAATGTAGTCTATAAAACCATATTGAACCACTTGACGACTGGTAAGGTCCTCGCAGCAAGTGTCTAAACTTGCCAATTGATGCTTCGAAAGTTTTAACATGTCGCTTACAAGAGTATTAAATTCAGCAATTTTTTTAATGATAGCGGGAAGCTGAGCTTTTTGAAAGTAAAGATAATCTTTCAAAAAAAATAGTGAATGAAATGGGGTTTCCTCATGAAACGAGACGCCTGATTGGTCTTTATAAAGTAAATTATAAGAAATAAGTTTTCATGTTATTATTGTGATTAATAATAATAACAACCGCCGTATAACTTTTAATGAAAATATTTTTTAGACGTAACTTTTTAATGAATTGGAATAACCGCTGTTTTTTTTAATAAAGTTCACAATTTGCTCAGTGTAAGCTAAACTCAAGTTGTGCTCAGCAACAAACTTTTTTGCCGAATCCCATGGATCGTCTACAGAAAAAAAAATAATGAAAATAAATCACAAATTTTTGGAAAAGACAACTACCTGACAAATTATACGGCAGTTTACACAGCGGCATGCCTTTCCCAACATCAATGTCAAATACAAAGTCGTATTCTCTGCCTTGAAAACTTTGTTTAGGGACCCCGACAACTTCCCCAACATATTGCCACGTCTTTGTACAAGAAAAAAATATAAAAATTGGGCAGTAACATATATAAAAAGTTCTATTTTTATGTACTTCATTGAATCCTTTACTATATAATTTGGAGGAAAAAACGCCCCAACATTTAAAGTTAATTATTAGTATATACAAAATTTTTTTTCCCTAGATTATTTAATTACAACTAACTAACGTTCTCATTAAAAATAATGATTCGTTACAAAATAATTACAATGAAAGTTGGCTAGGAAGTATTAAAAAAAATGAGTTTTAAAATAACTATTATATTATGAAGTAATAAACTTTTCTACAACCTCATCAACAAATTTTCTAACGCGTGTGAAAACTTTTTATGAAAATTTAATAAACTATAATAACTAATTACTAATTATATATAATGTTACACCATATAACGGTCTTCTATTGGTCAATGCAAAATTAGAGTAAAAAGAGGCCCCGCCAAAAAAACCGCCATAATTTTAAAAAATTTATCAAACTTTCTTTTATTAGTCTTTTAAAGTGGAGCAGCAGACATGCAAAGATTTTATAAGTCTTAAAATACTTTATAAAAGTAAAAATAGTGCAAAACTTCCGCCAATCATAGTCAAGGGTATACTAATATTTTTGATCAAATTATTGGTTCACAGATTTATAAAGCCTTATTGGTCGACTTATATAATCAAACATTTCATTAAAATCGCCAGAAGTATATTTTTAATGAAACTGAAATTATAACATTTTTATTAACAATTTAATTATGCATAACCATTAACCGATCAATTAAAAATTTTATATACGATAATTGCAGGCATTCATTAAATTTTATGAGACTTTTTAATAGACAGTAAAGCTACTTTAACACTGTTTGCAGTTGTAAATTTAATAAATCTTACAATTTCGTAGCCGATTTAAGTTTGAGAGTGTACCATTGGTACAAATTATAAAACAGCTAATAAAATAAGTTATACAACTCTGACCAATAATATTATTTAGAACTCGTGCTAAACCCAATGAAATACTTAATATAAAACTATTTTTCATTATAAATTGATAAACAATTCCAAAAAAGCACCGAATGAGAAGAAAACCACGTGTACAATTCAATCTTTCCGGTTGGTCGGCGAATCAATTTTTGTTGTCCATCGCAAATGCCATTGGTGTTTAGTTCTTCAGGAGCTGAAAGATGCTCTTTTTTTAAGGAAGAGTCAATAAGCCTTTCGTCAACAGTCAATTTTGAAACCTTAAAATTATTACTTTAGAAATTATGAAATACTTAATATACGAATAAAAGAAATTTTATTTACATTTTCATATAAATAAAAGAAAATATAAATATAAATAAAAAGAAGCTTAATATGAAAATAATACGTTTAATATTACTAACTGAAAAAAAAATAACGTTTAATACAAAACATAGAAAAATAAATATAAATATATAATATACAAATAAAAGAAAATAAGAATATAAAAATGACATTTAGTAATCTTTAAATAAAAATAAAGAAACATAACAATACGAATAAAAAAAACCTAAAAAATAATAAATTAAATATTATTTATAAAAAAATTAAAATGGAAAAATTATTATTATCAATATAAAACCTCCTCTTCAAATTTTTCTAAGAGTTCTGGAGATGCATAACGCGAAGGAACTGCACTAAAAATGCGGACAATTCCATCACTACAACCAACCACAATGTCTCCTGTTCTCAATGCTGTAAAATTTCTTATATAAATATATAAAAATACTAAGAAACTAAAGTTTAATAGTAGCAAACTCTAAAGCAAATATAATAATGAAAGTATAAACTAAATTATGTTAAAAACGTTATAAGAAATTTTTTTTTAAAGTTCATGTGTATTCGTAGCTTGGCGATTATAATAAAGTTCATTTATTGGTGCCCTATACTTGCACACGTGCCCATAATATAAATCGTAATTGCCTTGGCATCCCTTTGGTTAATTTAAGGTATTCGAAGCAATAATATGAAAGGAGCGTACAATTTGGCTCTGCCTCAATTTGTAACACAAAAGAACAGAAAACATTTATTCACTAAAAAACAAACACTACTTATTTTCATTAAAAAATTATTTTGTATATTTAATTTAATGTTCATTATAATTTTTGTTCTTTAAATGAATTATTATTACTATGACGTAAACTTACTGATGCTGAGCTTCATTTTCTTCGAAGTTTATACACACAACACTCCACATGGACTCTACAGGAACAGTAATAGTTTGCACGCACTCAAAATTCCGAAAATTTCAAAGTTTTATCCTCTCCGCACGTGACAAAACCGCTGCCGGCGTCTGTAAAGTTAAAGAAAGATTTAAACTAATCGCATTAAATAAAGATATGAAATGACTCGCATTACGCAATTAAAAAAAAACTTTGATAAAGTACACCAGTCAGAAGCAAATAATCTAATCAATTGTTAACGCTAAAATTTTGAGAATTATAATATTAATAAGTATAGTGATATAACAATAATTATAAATTAAATAATAATAAAGAATTCTAGTGATACTAATGAGTCTGGATATTTTTTATTTTAAGAGTTAATCACTAAAAAAAATTGAATTGTTATGAATATTTTTTACAATCTAATGCTAAAAATAATTTAATGCAACAACTTCGCCAATCATAAGAAGAATAACTCAAAAAAAAAGAGCCTGATATTTTTATTAATAGTTGTAATCATCAATAAAAGCTCGAATATAAAATAATAACTTAAAACTACACAATAATAATAATGATTATTATAAAAAAATTTGTATAACTTTAATAAAGCTAAGTTTTTCATTTATAATGAATACAAATATAATAATGAATAATAATAATAATAAAGTTTTCTTACTTAAACGGCAAATACTGTATATATAATTATTATGGCCTCTCAGAACTTTCAAGCACTCATAAGTCTGAGTAGACCAGATCATTATAGAGGCATCATTGCTGCAGGAAGCTACGTGTCTTGTAGAAGTCGCCGGTAAAAACACGAGGCCGCGGACCTAAAAGTTGTAATGATAATTTAGTACAGAAAATAATTAATATAAAAAATAACTTTTTTTACGTATAAAGTAAATGTAAAAGCTCTAGTAACAAATTATTTTACGTAAAATACTTTAAAATAATAAGAAAAAATAAAACGGTGTCTAAACTTTTGATAATTTAAAAAATTTTGTAAAAAATATGAACTCTTTAGTGCCTTAAAAAATTGTTAATAACAAATAAAACAACAGTAGAAAGAACATAAAAAAAACTTTTTAAATTATATAATTTTAAAAAGAAAAACTTATAAGTATAATAACCATAGAAAAATTTTGTAACTGGTATATATAAAAAAGGACGTAAAGTTACCGCATCGGTGTGCCCCTCCAAAGTTGCTACTAACTTCTGCGAATTACGTGTCAAAGCCCAAACTTTTATAGTTTTATCTGCAGAACCGCTCCAAAGGCAGGTAGAATCTGGAAAAAGATATACAGTGACAAAGTTTTTTTATATATTACTATATTTGTTTTAATTTTACTAAACTTTTTTTCTGTTAAAATTGCACGTTTATGTGAAACAATAAAAAATATTAAACTTCATTTAAACATATTTTTTTATATATTTGCTTAATAATTAATGTTTTACAACTATTAACTTTAATAAATATTCCCTACGAATTTATTATTTACTATTTTTCTTCGCTAAAATAAACCTCTATAAATTATATAGAGTGGCATAAAAGAAACTACAATTATTGCTTCTAATTAACAAATTGGAAGGTTATAAGTGTATTTTTAAATTATAGGGTTTCAAATATATAATAAGTAGCCAGATTAAAAGTAATTAGTATAATGATATTTCCTTGTACTGAATTGTTCATTTTATGCGTTACGTGCAACCAATTTATGTTTGTGCAACAAGAAAATAATCGGATGCAAAGAAACATTTACCTACAAAACAACAACACCACACTGCTGCAGTATGCGAGGACAGAGTGGCCCTGCACAAACCGTTTTCCCAGACTTTTATAGTGGTATCCCAACTGGCCGTTGCAATGAAAAGTTTCTTTGCTATCAGTCAATAAAAAATTATAAATCAGTTAATTATCCAATTAAATTAGATATAATTTTTTTAAAAATAAAGACTAATTCAAAAAGAAATAGTTTGCGTTATAGGCAGTCCGATGTAATATATTTTTATGTTTTTTTTTACTAATACCATAATTCCCACAAGCAATGCAGCAAATAGCGTCAGTATGACCGCAGAGCGTATAGAGGGGCTCCACTTTGCCAAGCTCGAATACATATACTACTTTATCATTACTTCCTGCTCGAAAAAGATTAAAAGTAATAGTTAAATAATTTAAAGTAAATGAAAATTTTTATTTTTAATTAATAAACAAAAAACTATTTAATTCTTACGTTAATACCACTTTATTATTAATAAAAAGGTTCTAATTGTCATATAATCAATAATAAATACACTTTATCCGGTATTTTTTTAAATTTTTAAGCAAAGTTTATTAAATAAAAGTTTTACCCAGATGTATAATTATTGCCCACATTTGAAACAATAAGTTAAAAATTGATAACTAACACATTTAATTTTAAAAATATTTGAAATATAGGAACTAATTTATAATAATAATAATAATAATAAAGAGGGTGCTAAAAGAGAATTTATAATAAAATTTTAATTGTATAATAATAAACAGTTGTTGACTACTAAGTACCTGAGATAATTAGCCCTTTCTGGTAAGTATCATTAGGAGGACAGAAATAACAAGTAGAAACGTAGTGTTGATGAGCATTGTAAGTCATAAAACGTTTGTAATAAGGAAATTCCCTTGAGCCTTCCCTTAAAGTGTCAATAGTAAAAATATTTTTAAGTTAAATTCTAAGTGGTGCTTAAAAAAATAGTTGGTGATTTAAGGTATACATAACGTTAATCTCTTTGCTTGAAGCAAGTCTTACAAAACTAAGTTTGTTTATAATCAAGAGAGTTTTTAGAACCATTGAACGAGAGTTGAGTCTCTCGAAGCAGTAAAGATGGTTCCTTGAGGCGTGCAAGCTACAGCCCGTACTGGTTTTTCATGAGCAACCCAAAATGAACTCAACTTGTAAGTCATTGAAAAACGTCAGCTGTGCGGCTATCAGCACACTTCACTTTTGTCGTAAGTTCCGAGGCTTTAGAATAGAGCGATGATTGGTTATTGTTTGAAGTTTTTGTATGTTTGTATATAAAAATAACTACAAGAGCTTAATTAGATTTTTTGTTTTATACCTCACAAGGAGCGGCGGCCATTAGGTAAGAAGAAATATAAAGGTTTTCTCGCGTTAAGTCATCTTTAAACCAATTTACTTAATATTTCTCTTCCGCTGGACAATAGTAATATGTTTTTTTAAATGAAACATTAGTTCTTAAAAGTAAGCAAAAAAAATATATAGGTTATTTTAAAGTAAATTCCAGTACCTTTACATCATACAACAACAATCTTGTGTTTTCTTGTTTATCTCATTTGTATATATAAAAATTACAGTTAGAGTAGTAGGCAAAGTGAGCTAACCCCCATCCCGGCGGGGTTCATCGTGGTCGCAAGCTAGCCTCGTGCTCGTGGTCAAGTTATAGTTGTGCTTTTCAGTGGTTATTAAAATAGGTAACCAGAAGATTCGAGAATATTGAAGGTATATAGAACCTGCATGACTAAAGGGGTACAATGAAGTGACCCGTTTTGAGTTTATAAAAGCTCGTGTAATGCAGGTAAGTTTTTCTAGGAGTGTTTAAGTAAAACGGGCAAGCAAATTAAACAAGTTATTTGTTAACTTCGTTATTCTTTTACTAACGCCTTAGTCTTTGCAACGCAAAGGGGCTTTTAAAAAATATCCTAAGGCTTTAAAAATTAAAAAATTAAGAATTTTTTATTAATTAAGGTACATCCGAAATGATGATAAAAACAAATTTAACTTAAATAAACAATCATTCTCGTTATTTTCTTCCTCTTAGTTTCCTAGCTGGCATGTGTCTTCTACTTTTTAATTACACTGGGTCAAATACAGAAATGTAAGCTGCAATTTTATTTTTTGAAGTTATTGAGTGTTCTATTTTCCTTTACTAGGAAAACTAAGAAGCTAACAAAACCGAAGCGAACATAAAAAACGAGTAGGGTTTGCTAATTTTAATAGTGTTGCTCACCTGATATATACAAATGAGCACGACAACACCTACTATACACTCTAACTCCCACATATGTACAAGCATACACACAAAATGCTTGTTGAATCTTCGCAGAATTAATCGAGGGTTTTTGTTACAAAATATCTGACATTTTAGTATCTTTTGTGAGTGTACACTTTGACAACAACCGCTGTACTCTTTCGGAAGAATAATACCGCTCTTCTAGTTATTAAGAACCCCTCTAATCCTGTAAATTTCCTTTAAAAAGCTCAGAGTTTAGGCTAGAAATCAGTCGACCCAATGCTTGCCAGTGTTAATAGACCTGTCATGCCTAGAGGGATTTTCCACCACGCCTAGAAAGAGGGTACTAAAACCTTATTAATTCTTGGTGTTTTTTTTTTTATTTACTTATACTTGTTATAGAAGTTTTTACAGTTTTATTACGTAATAAACACAATGGAAGCTTTTAGGAGACAATTTAATTTTTCCAGATTTAATTAGTTCATAACATTAAGAGCGCAACTCCAATATTTGATTATCAAGGTAATAATTGTTTTCTAAGGGCTTTTAAAAATCGATATAATTAAGGAACATAAGTTTAGCATTTTAACAAAAGGAAATAAAGCATCAAATTTCCCAATATAAAAAATTGGAAATAAAAACGTTACCTAATGTGGCACTTCCAAATACATGGCAAGCACATAACTCTCATGTGCTTATTACTAACTATAGTAAAATATGAAATTGTAAAACATAAAATTGCATACAATTAATATTTTTTGGGTTGTGGGAAGTACCATAAACTATCTTTTTAAATTGGTAAACTTTCATTAATAACTTTTTTTAAATTTAAAATATAAATTTGAACTGGTTTTTACTTATATGCTTTTTATGTAAATAATTAAGTATAGCTGAATGCAGTTTGGATTCTTTTCATAGTTTGGAATGGACATCAAAAACGAGCTCCTATGAAAAGCTTAAAAAAAAGGAGAAAAGGCATATTATATATAACAGTTCTTTGTATACATCCAAAATGTTTATAATGTATAATATTTTATTTCAATACTAATAAACCAGTTGAAAGTTTATAACAAAGGCTGATAGCTATAAATACTTTTTTAACAAATTCATCTTTGTTTTTGCAGTGTTCACTTACTAAATCGTATCTGTCTTTTCCATTTCATGTATGTAGTCGTAAAGTTAACTTAACCTGCTGCAGTTACGTCTAGTATGAATGTTATTATGAGTATATCAACTTATTTTCAGATCATCTTGACGCGACTTATCACCTTAACAGAGATTTTAATTAAAAGAAGAAAGCTTTTTACGCATTAAATTTTCATTGGAAGAGGAGTATTTTAATGTTTAAAGATGGGCTAATCTGATAAATTATTATACCTATTGTGTTAAAAAAAATTTCAAGGTCTGCGCTCGAACTTAAAGTAAAAAAACTTTTTAAAGCTGTCTAAAAAAGAATAATCATAATATATAAACTTTAACTTCAGTTTATTATGAGATTACTTTACCGCAACCAGCTACAAAGAAAAAAGGTCACAGCTGCAAAAGAAACCTTCCAAAGTTGGTGAGTGGTGTAATATATATATAAACCCGCTCACTGCACAAGTTGAGTTACAAACCTCGTGGCGTGGGGCGCTCGGTGAAAGGCCCCTTTTTGGCTTTTTTTATTATTATACGAGAGAACTTTTTTTTAAATTACTCCATTGTACTTACGTTGTATATCGATGGCCATGGCAACGACATTATCACAAATTCTGGAAGCAACTATTTCTCCAGGTTGAAAAAAAAAATCTTAGATTAAAAAAATTTAATTTAACACAACTTTAGATCAAAATATTAGCGGGAAAGCATTACAATATCTTCAGGATGCCTTAAAAAGCGACTTGGTTTTCTCTTTTATATTTTCTCTTTATTTCTATTTTATTTTATTTTTCTTTTTTTTTATAGCCTGGTTTTCTCAATGTCTTAACCATTGAAATTGCTAATGAAAGTAATACACCGACGGTAAGAATGGCCGCGAGTTTATTTGTTAAAAATCAATTGGCAATGCGAGACGAAGCCTCCCGTAAGGAATTACACAACCGCTGGCTTCAAGTTAATGCTCAAAGTAGAAAACAGATTAAGAACAATGTTATTAAAATATCTGAAAAAACTTTTTTAATTAAATATTAACAAAAATTGTTTTAGCTTCTTAAAACTTTAGCCACTCCACACACCATCGTTGGACGTTCTGTAGCTCAAGCCGTATCTTCTATTGCTCAAGCTGAGCTTCCTAATAATCAGTGGCCTGAACTTATCCAATTATTATTATACAATGCTACTCATAGCAATAATAACTTCTACTTGCAGCAAGCTACTATTGAAGCTTTGGGTTTTATTTGTGAAGAGATAGTAATTTTTTACTAATTTTTTCTTGGTAAATCTTTTTTTTTAAGAGTTGTTTTTCAGGATCCCAATGTTTTAAAAATTTATGCTAATCAAATTCTTACTGCTCTGGTTAACGGAGTAGTGCAAAATAATGCTCCTTCTGGTTAACTTTTTATAATTTTTAGAAATTCAATTTTTTATTATTTATAATAATAATGCTGGATAATTTTTATATTAAACATAGATTAATTTGTTTTATAAATAATATTTAATATTTAATACTCTTAAAAATCTTAATTTTATATATATTCAGATGTTCGCATTGCAGCTATTAAAGCGCTTACAAATTCATTGACTTTTATTGAACAGAATTTTATGAATGAGGTTTTTTTTATTTTAATATTATTTTTCTTTATTTAAAATATTTTTTAATAATATTTATTTCTAATTTATATTTTACTTTTAATTTACTGAATGTAAATTATACAATTTGTTATTAAATTTTTAGTAAAATAAATTTTACTTTTGTCTTCATTGCCTTCATCTAATTTTTGTAAAACTTTTTGTATGAAATAGTAATGGCCTACTTCTATAATTCATATTTATTAAAAATTTATCGGACGTATAATTAATTTTTAAGTGGGAATTTATGAATAGTATAATTTAGTTATTTTAAAATTTATATCACTTTTGAATTTTTGTTATAATTTAATTTTTTGTTAATTTTAAATTTGAGGATATAATTTTTTGTGAATTAATTTAAATTGTTTCCAATTGTTTAAATTAAAGGTTTGAATTTGGATTAAATTCGAAACTTGTTTTTTATTTAAGTGCATAAAGTCAGTTTACTGAGGAGAATTTATATAGTGATTCTTTCTAAAATTTTAAAATTTTTTAGTATTTGTACGAATTTATTTATACTTTTAACTTATAAATTTTGATGATTTTTTTTAAGTTATTTAAAACGTATAATTTTTTTTAAATTAATAAGTTTGATCTTTTGAAATTTTTTTTATAGCGTTGTTAATAAATTATATATTGAATTGAAATTTAGTTTTTTTTTTACTTATTTTTACTTAAAACCAATTTTATTTTTTATTATAAATTTATAAACGAATCAAAGGTTTTATTATTTTTAATCTTTTTCGCATTTTTAAATTTTTGATTACATATGAACTTAATTATACTTCTTACTTATAATCTCTGTTGCTTTTTTTATTTTGTTAATATTTGTATAAATTTGAGTAAAATATCAATTATAATTTTTTAATTATTTTTGAAATTTATTCTTAGTTGTTATAAATTTATTTGAAAGAATGAAATTTAGTTTATTGTTTTTCCTCAAAACCCCTTTACTTTAGTTAAAAGTTTTTACTCTATTTAAATTTTTGATTTTTTGTACGAATTTATATTTCATTTTTTAATTTTTTACTTACAAATTTAAAATTTTTCAAATTTAACTAAATCTATATACTTTTTTAAAAAACCAATAATTCCGTTTTTGAAATTTTTTTATGTTATAAATTTATATAAAAGAATGAAATTTAATTTTTTATTGTGTTCGGTTAAAACCATTTTTTACTTTTTATTACAAATCTTTTGAATAAAAATATTTTTAATTCTGTTTTTGAGAATTTTAATACAGCATTGTAAAATAATTATAAAAAAAATTAAAAAAATTTCCTATAAACGGATAGAAGGCTTTATTAAATTGATGATTTCGATTATTTTCTGCTAAAATTTTTTAATCGGTATTTATTTTCTTACCTTTTTTTTTTAAATTTAATTATTTGTAGGAATTTTTTTATATTACTTTTATAAATTCTACTAGATTTTAATTTTTATAATTGTTTAAAAGATTTGTGTTCTAAAACTTTTTAATTATTTTTCAATAATATTATATAATAAATGAATCATGAATATTTTTTGTTTGGCGGTGTTGTGTTTTTTTATTATTGAGTTTTTCTATTTTTTTTTTTAATTTTAAAAACTGCGAAAGTCATATTTTATAACCTTCTTAAAATATTTTTATTATATTAATATACTATTATATATATTTTTTAAAAATAAATAAAGTAAATATAAATTTTATAATTAATAGTAACAAACTTAAAAATACTTATATTATAATATTTTCTATTACTATTTTATTTATACTTATTACAATTAATAAAGTAAATATAAATATATGTACAATAACAACAATAAATTTTAATAGTAAAATAAAAAAGTAATTTAAGAAATTAAAATTATAATTTTTATTTATGATTTCTATTTTTTGTGTTACTTTTAAATAAAGTTTATATGAAAATTTTTAAATGTAAATAATAAGCATAATAAATAAAATATTTAAATTTAAGAATTTAAAAAATTATAATTACGTCTTTATAAAGAAATTTTATTTTTTTAATAGTAATATAAATAAAAAAATTAGTTAATATATAAATTTAATAATATAAAAATTATATTACTTTTATTTATTGATAATAACAATTCTAGAAATTTTATTATTTTTTTTATTAAATAAATTAAGTAACTATAAATAAATTTATAATAATAATAATAAATACTAAATATAATAACATTGAAAAAAAATAAGTTTAAAAATTTTTATTTTTTTAGTAAAATATTTTTATTTATAATAAGGAAATATACTTTTAGAATAATAATTATTTTTTTTAATTTTTTCAAAGTATTTTATAATTATTTTTGTATTTAACGTTAAATAATTAAAATTTATAAGTATATTTAAATAATAATAATAAACATCATAAATAATGAAAATATAATATCTTTTTATATTTATGGTAAAAGATTACTTTTATAATCTCCAGTAAATAAAGGAACTATAAATATTATTAAAGTAATAACGAAATAGTGGTAACAATATTAACTTTTATTTTTTAAGACATTTTTTTCTATATAAAGAAAGTAAATATCAAATATATTAATAATAATCCTCTATATGATAAATTAATAAAAAAATATATTAAAAGTTATATTTTTATTTATTTATTTTTTTATAATAAATAGATTTATTTATTACTATTTATTATTATTATAATATAATAATGCAAAGTTAATGGATTGTACTTAATAAATATTTAACTTTTAATAATAAATAATATTTATAGAATTATTGGTTTTCTTAAATAATAGAAATAAATAAAACTTTTTTTTAAAACTTCTTGTTAGGAATAACTCCTTTTTGTTTAAGTATAATACATATAATTATTTTTAGTATTGTTATGCTTTAATGTACATTTTTTATTTTAAGTTATTTATTAATAGTTTTTGTTTTATTATTAATTTCATTATAAATGGGAAATCACATGTATTTTTTCTTAGTTTTTTACTGTTCTTAGTATAAATATGATATTTTTTATGTATTTTATTTTTATTTTTATTATTCCTTTATTTTATTACATGCATATTAATAGTTTCGATAATAGTATATATTGTTAGATTATTATTTTTAATATTATTAAGGTTTTATATATATTATTTATCTTTTTTTTATTATTTTATTCTTACTTTGTGTTCTATTATTATATTTAATATTATTATGACCTCATATATATTTTTATATTTATTGTTATTTTTTTTTCAGGCTGAAATTTTTATTTATAATTCTCTCTTATTTTATTTATTATCTTCTATATTATAAATATATCATTAATAATATAACATAATAATCATTAGTAATAAATATTAAAAATTTAGTTACGTTAAGTTTATTTATTTGGAAAATATACCTTTATTTATTTATATATTTTTGCTTTATTAATTTTTATTGAACTTTATTTTATTTTTTAGTGAACATTATTTTTCATTTATTTTTTTCTATAATATCTCTTTTTGTTATTGTTTATTATTATTAATAATAATGAATAGTAAAGCATAACATTTACTTGAAATATTTTTTTTAAAACTCAATAAATATTTTATTATAAACCAGTTGTTTTATTAGACTCCACTTTACGATTTGATTGGTTATCTCTTTTCATAATTTTATATCATCATCAGAAGTAGTAATAAAGAGCCTATTACCTTAACCTAAATTTTAACTTTCTATTTTATTGGTTACGATGTTTTATAAGCATTCGGTACAGCTGTTTTTACTAATATTACCTTTTTCATTATTATGGACAACCCAATAATTTTTTCCCCCAGACTGAGCGGGATTATATAATGCAAACTGTTTGCGAGGCCACGCAAGTTAAAGATGATGATAATTTAGTGGAAGCGGCTCTTCAGTGCATTGTTGCCATCATCGACTTGTACTATCCTTATATGGAGAAGTATATAAAAAGTTTATTCGTTGTACGTTTCTATATTTATTTAATTAAAAAAAAATTTTTTTATTTTTGTGGGGTAAAAAATTTCATTAATTTTTTTTGGACTTTAGCCCCTTTTTAATTGGCTAAATTTATTTATGGAAGGTTACATTAAATTTTATGAATGCCAGTAACGAACGAATAGCGCTTCAGGCGATTGAATTTTGGTGTACTATATGCGATCAGGAGTACGACCTTCGCTTAGAGGCTGAAGAAGCCCGCCAAGACGGCACATCTCCTCAACATGTCAGTAAATTTTATGCGCTTGGCGCTCTCCCATATTTGCTTGGCGTGCTTCTTGTTCTTCTAACTTATCAAGTAAGTTTTTTTTTGTTATTTATTTGGTACTTTTTTACTAATTTTTTAATACGTAATTTATAATTTTTATTTGTGGACCTTTTTATTGCTCTATTTTCATTTTTTAAATTAAATTTTTCAATTCAATATATTTTGTGAACTTATCGTAATTCTTAATTTTTTATAACTTTTTTTGCTCGTTTTTTTATTTATATTTTTTTATACTAAATTTTTAATTCAATACATTTAGTGAACTTTTTTAATTCTTAATTTTTTTAACTTTGTTTTGTTTTTTATTTTCTTTTTTATACTATAATTTAGATTCAATATATTTTGTGAATTTTTTTTTTGCTTAATTTTTTTACAATTTTTTTTTGTTTTTTTTATTTATATCTTTTTACTTTTTATACTAAATTTCTAGCGAACTTTAATTTTCTTATTTATTTCTACTAATTTCTAATTCAATATATTTAGTGAACTTTTTAATACTCACTATACTTATAACTTTTTTGCTTGGTTTTCTATTTATTATACCCAATTTTTAGTGAACTTTCCTATAATATTTTTATACTTTATTTTTTAATTCAATTAATTTTGTGAATTTTATTTCTTATCAAATAAATTTAATTTTTTTATTTCATTTTATAATTTTTCTTCAAACTTTTATTTTATTATTATTATTATTATACTTTTCATTAATTTTTTTTATTATATACTTTTTTGTGAATCTTTTTTAGTCTTTATTGTTTTTATATATTTTATATATATTTTTTCATTTTCATTATTTATTACTAATTATATATACTAAATCTCTACACAAAATTTTTAGTGAGGTTCTTCACTTATAATATTTCTATATCTATTTTTGTCTATTATTTATATTTCTTAAATTTATAACCTCATTAATTTTAATGAGCAAAGTTTTATTTTATATTTTTTTTATTAATAATATTATATTTTTGTTTTTATAACTTTTATATAAATTTTTTCCTCTATTATTATACTTTTTCAATATTTTTAAACGAGAAAATGATATAATAAATTTTTTATTTTATAAAAATGCAGGTTTTAATATTTTTATTTGTTAGGAAAGTTATCAATTAGTAATAAAATATAAAAAGTATTATGTATAATAAACTTTTTAAAGTTTTTTTTGTTTTTGTTTTTAAGTAAGTCTTTTTGTTTATAAGAATATTGAAAAGTTTATAAAAATAAACAAAATAAATGTTTTTGTATGGAATAATAAACTTTTATAAAGTAATATTATGTTTGTGCGTTTTTACATATGAAAATACTGTATAAAAAAGTGTTGCTTATTATTATTTCTCTAATAAATAATCTATGAAGAATTAATAAATATTGTTTTAAATTAAATTTATCATTATTATTATTGAAAGTTTTTATAGTGAAGCAACACTTTTTTTATATATATATATATATATTTAAATATTATACAACTACAAGAATTATATTTAAATTTTCTCTATAATATTATAAAAGTTTTTAAATTTTTCGTAAAACTTTTTGTATATATTTTTTATATATAATAAAAGTAAATAAGAATATTAATCTTTTTATAATTTTTAGAAAATATTTTCTATGTTTAGGTGAAGAATGTTATTTAATTTCTTTATAATTAATGAAAGTTTTTTAGAAAAGGAAAAAGTTTTTTAAGGGTTTTTTTAAAGATGTGAAGGATAATAGAACCAAATAAATAAAAATATTGCCAAATTTTTATTTTAAATCCAATAAAACTTGTGAATCTTTATTTTTTTATACCCAATAAGTAACAATTTTAAGTTTAATGAATACGATTAAACTATAAACTTTTATAAAAAAATAAAATATTAAACCGGATAAGTAATATTAAAGTTTTAGCAAATAATAAGATTTAGAAAAATACAATAAAACTTAAAAACTTTTATATTATTCTTTTGAAAAAACGGAATAAATTATTTTATTGTTAATGTATAATAATAAATAATAAAAATTAATAGAAACAGTAAAACGTAAATCTTTATTATTATTAATGAAAGAAGCAAAAATAAGAGGAATATAATTTTATTTGCTTTTTTTAATAGTAATAAAAGTTTAAGAATATAGTAAAATTAAAAACTTTTTATATTACATTTGAAGTAAAAAAAGGAGTAAATAATATTATGGTTAAAGTTTCATAATAATAAAAGTTTAAAGAATACAGGACCTTAAAACTTTGGTTTTTTTAAAAAATTAAAATGTTATTAAAGTTTTTTTTATTAATAAAAAAATTTTTAATGTTATTTTTTTTATAACATTTAAAAACTTTTATATATTATTTTATTATTTAAAATTGAATTATCGAAAAGTTATAAACGGTGAAGTTTTTTAATAGAAGTTATACTTTTATATAAATGTAGTATAATTTACAATAATAAATAGTAAAAGTTTTTTTTTAGTAGTAAAACTTTTTTTGTATATGTTTAACTTTATATATATATTTATTAACTTTATTATTACTTATATATATTTCTTACCTTTTTATATTATTCATTATTAATAATTAAAAGAACGAAGATCCTAACGAGTACACTCGGGCAAAAGGGGCCGTCTGTTGCCTTTGTTTATTGGCTAAAACGGTGGAAGACGCCATTTTGGAGCCCGTTTTCCCGTTTATTAAAGAGCATATCAACAGTGATAATTGGCGGTACCGCGAGGCAGCCATCGTGGCGTTCGGCTCGATTCTTACTGGCCCCAGCCTTCAAAAGTTGCTCGGTGCTTTACTATTATTTATTATCATTATAATTAATTAAATGGATAGAATTTATAGTAAAAATAAAAATAACGAAATACAATAATATAAATTAATAAAATATAAAGAAAATGAAGAAGAGAAACTATAATTTAGTATAAATTTGGTATAATTTTAAACCAGAAGAGTAAAGTTTACTTGAAAAAAAATTATTTTTATTGTCATTATTTGAAAAAATGTATAGAAACTACAAGAAAAGGATAATAATAAATATAAAAATATAAAATAATGAATATAATAAAAAAGAATCAGGTTTATAAGAAAGAGAAATAATTCTAATTCTTTATAAAATCTGAAAAGGAATTACAGGAAAATATAATAACAAAAATTATATGAAATTAGGAAACTTTTAATAAATATTATATATTAATTATAATAAGAAGAATATTATTATTTATATTTTTATTAGTTATTATTATCATTATTTTCACTGGACCAGGCATATGCGAACAAGGTTTGCCTCTGCTTATGCAACACTTGCAAGATAAGCACGCGATGGTTAAAGATTCAGCCGCGTGGGCGGTCGGGCGAGTTTGCGAAGTGGCCGCTGGTTGGTGGACTTTCTTCTTCTTATTCTCTATTTTATTATTATTATGCAGATGTTGTGCTCAAGTCCGACTATCTTCATTTTTATATGGACAATTTTTTCAAGTCGTTGGAGCAGGAGCCCAACGTGGCTGCTCATATTTGTTGGGGCTTAAAGTCATTGGTCGCCCGTGCTTATGAAAATGCCCAATCGGATAAAGATTCTGCCGTCAAAACATATGCATTGAGTTCTTATTATAGAGTATTTATTATCATGTATTATTATTATTGTTATTATATTTACTTTTTTATAGGTATTTGTAGAAAAACTTTTAAGTATCACTGCAAGTCATGACCCTTCAGTAAAAAACTTGCGGTGCTCGGCTTACGACGCGCTGATGGCATTTTGCTCCAAAACTCCCGCTGATTGCTACGAAGTGCTGCGAATTACTACGCAAGAAATTATTAATCGGTCTTTTTAAGCCTTAATAGATTCGTTATTTTTATGGCCTTTCTTATTTTTTTTCATCAATAGGCTGAATTCTTCTCTCAATTGGCAACGAGAAGCGCACGATGTTCAGACCAAACTGCACGTGTCGCAGACCCAATCTTTGATCTGTGCAACTCTCTCGGATATCATATTGGCCCTCCACCACAGGGACGCTCTTCTACTCTCGACGAGCACTGTGGACCTCGTGGGCCTGCTTTTAACCGTGTATGACGTTTCCCGCGCCACCAACCAATCAGATGTTCAGGAAGACGCATTGCAAGCCATCACTTCCCTTATCCAGAGTATATATCTGTTATTATTACTGTTTACATAATTTTTATTGTCTTTATTCATTATTATTTAGATCTGGAAGACGATTTCGCTCCGTTTCTACCAAAACTGATTCCTTATATTTTCCAGGCTTTGGAAAACCACTCAGAAGATCCGGCCGTCTGCACCCAGTTTTGTTCCATCATAAGCGACCTTTCCAGCGTTGCTTCCGCCGCTTTTGCCCAGTTTTACCAGCCTATCATGAAGGCTCTGTTAACTATAACCGAGCAGAGTCCTCATTCTACGCTTGTCCCCGCTTTGCTGACTTGTTTTGCAGGCAGTTTCATTATTCATTATTCATTATTCATTATTCATTAGTGTTATTATTATTCTATAGATATTGCCACTGTGGCAGGAGTAGACTTTCATGCTTATGCTCCGTCCGTGTTGGGTTTTGTAGTTAGAGCAATGCATTATAAGAAAGAAATTGTAAAACATATTATAAGAATAATAGCCAATAAAAATGAAAAAAGATTTATTACTATTTTAGAGCAGCCTTGAAGAAATGGAATACACCAATAACCTTCGTGAGTCCTGCTTGGAAGCAATTGGTGCAATAATCCTAGCGCTTCGCGGAGAAAGCACAGCCGCCTGTCACGCGGCCACACGTGTTCTTGGGCCTTTTGTGGAGGCGATCGTGGCATACGTACATTCCGTGTCGCTTGACCGCTTTGGCAAAGATGTTCTTGAGCGCCACGCTGTGAGCATTATCGGGTATATTTTTAGTGGAATTAAGCAATCACTTTTGGTTATAAAAAATTTGGAGAAAAAATTTTTATAGAAAAAAAAGTTATTCAATTAGAAAACTTCATTTTGTATCGAATTTGTGATGCAAAGTTTTTATAATTAAGCGATTTGTTGAACTTATTTGGTTCTATTTTTATACTAAAAGTTGCCGTTTAAGTAAATTAGACCCTTTAGTTATTATGGCGAGTTTAGCGATTTGTGCACTTTTTTATATATTTATATGTTTGCTGCTTCTTTATTTTAATAGTAATTATTATTTTTTTGCATCTATTTTGTACGTATTTATAATTTTTATTATTTTCTCTATTATTTTTTTCTAACATTTTTTTTATTTAACTGTTTCGGCACTTTATCAAATATAAAAAATATTATTTAAATTATATAACTAATGATTAAAAGGTTTATTTTTTTTTAAAAATGTAAATAAAAAATTATTAATTAAAGAAATTTTATAACAAATACTTTCGTTTTATATGAACTTGTTTTTTTACATTTTCTTTTATTAATTATATAATTACTTTTAATTTTTAAATCTTGTTTGAACTTTTTATTTATATAATATTAATACTTCATAACTTTTCTAGTTATTATTACTTATTTACTTTTAGATTCATGTAAAACTTGTTTTCTTATTGTTTTTTTTCACAAACAAAATAATTTTTAGTACATTTCAATAATCTAAATTTTTATTTATATTTTTTTTCTTTCTCCACTTTTTTGTGTCATAATATAAACTTTTTTTTTGCTTTTTTTTAAATATTTAAACCTTTTATAATAATACCTCAGCACTTTGTTACTTATATTTTATTTACTTATAGTTAAACTAAACTTTTTTTTAATGCTTTACCTTTTTTATTATTTTTTATTTGCTTTGTTATTATAAACTTTTTTATCATTTTTTTTTAATATATATATTTTTTACATTAGAGATTTGTGTACCATATTTAAAGGCGATATGAAGCCCGTTCTTGAGCCTAATCGGCTTTGGATTCAGTCATTAATCCAGAAATGCCAGCGTTCTGAAAATGCGCAAACCAAAAAAGCGTCTTCGTTGGCGGCAAAGTCTATTCACAAATGGATTTCTATATAAGTTGGACTAAAATAATTCTGGTTTGGTTAAATTATTTTTATAAAGTTTTTTAATTGATTTTTTAATACATTTTTACTTCTAATGCGATTTTTATTATACTATTTTTACTATATTGTAGATTTATTTTTTTTCTTTAAAAATTTTAATTCGGGTGGAATTTTTTTTTAAAATTATTTCTTATAATCCTTTTTTTACCTTAAAGATAATCTCAACTTTTTTTATAATCTGATTTCAATTTTTTTTTTATTTCAATAAAAATTCTGTACTGGTAAGCCTTATTTTATATACTATCTTGATGATATGAGAATTATTTTAAAATTTTATTTCGAGCTGATTAGAATTATTTCTAAGATTTTTATTACAATCTGATTTTAATTTGTTTTGCTTTTTATAAGTGTCAATACTAGTCAGCTTTAATATTTATAAATTTTGTTATTTTTCTAAAACATATCTCAAACTGGTTAGTTTAAAGTTTTTAAATTTCTTTTTTATAATCTGATTCAATTTTTTCTACCTTTTACTGAACTGGTTAGAATTATTTTTAATTTTCTTTATAACCTGTTTAATTTTTATAAAAATTTGAGTACTAGTGAGCTTTAATTTTTTTTTTTGATACAATGCAACTTATTTTAAAGAAAAAAAAATTTAAGAATGGTTCCTATTATTTTAAAATTTCTTATTTTATAATCTGATTTAATTTCTAATTTATTTTATAATAAAGAATCCAGTACTCGTTAGAACTAATTCTTTATCATAATGCGTTTAGAGTGTTTATTGAGTGCTATTTAGAATTATTTTTAATTTTTTCCCCTAATATTTTATTAAATAAATTTTTTTATTGGGTTGAAATCATTTATTATAATTCTATTTAATTTATTTTCAGTTTTATTTAAAATTACTTTATAAAATTTCCTTATTAGAATTTGATATATTCTGATTTTTTTAAAAATAATTATAATTTGAATTCAATTTTTGTTCAGTGTTTATTAGGATTGTTATTAAGATTTTTTTTTCAACTCTATTTACTTTTTTTATTTGAAAATTTCAAACACTGGTTAGACTATTTTTTTAATATCTTTAATTATATTTCGACTTATTTTTTTCGGTTTTATTTAGTATTACATAAAATTATTATAATTTGATTTAACTTTTTTCAGTGCTATTTTGAATTATTTTTAATTATATATAAAATCTAATATTTAGTTTATTAAAAAAAATTATAAACTTGTCGGGCTTATTTTTAAATTTCTATT
This sequence comes from Zophobas morio, assembly GCF_036711695.1. Lineage (NCBI taxonomy): Eukaryota > Metazoa > Arthropoda > Insecta > Coleoptera > Tenebrionidae > Zophobas > Zophobas morio. The sequence goes on from NW_026972635.1 coordinate 120,318, forward strand.
GTAATTCGATTTAATTTTGTAATCAGTGTAGAATTTTTTTTATGATATGTATGTTATATTCTGATTTTATTTTGGTTAAAATTATTATAAAAAATTATTATAATTATTTTTTTTTTTCACTTTTACCAAAATTTAGTACACGTTAATATAAATTTTTAAATTTTTTTTATAGGCCAGTTTACTTTTTTAATAGTTAGTTCCGGTTAGAATTTATATTTAATTTTTTTTATAAAGTGATTTAATTTTTTATATAATTTCATTTTTATATTCTTTAATTATGCAATTTTGTACCGACCGGTTCAAATTTTTATTTATTACAACCTGATTTTTTTTTTTTTTTTACAAAATTCAGTACTAGTTAGAATCTATTATAATTTTTTTATGTTACTCTGATTTACTTTTTTTTAATAATCCATTAAATTTTTTATTCAAAAAATCCAATTTTAATTAAATTTAACTTTTAACTTACAAATTAAAAAGTGGTTTGAATTTTTTTTAAATTTATATTAATCTATTTTGTATTTAACTATAAAAGAATTTTAAGACTGGTTGAAATTAAGTTTTTATAAGTTTCTTTAAAGTTATATTTATTTTTTTTTTACATTTGAAAATTTAAAAGCTTATTCAAATTATTTTTTAAATTATCAATTATAATCGGATTTTCTCTATTTAATTAGAAAACTAAAAACTGGTTTGTAATTAATTTTCAAATTATTTTTTCTGATTAGAAAATTTTAAAACTGGTTTAAATTTTTTTTTTAGTATTTATTATTATTTTATTTTTTCTAATAAAACATTTTTAAAGGTTGGAAGTTTTTGTGAGATGCGTGAATTCCTTTTCAAGAAGTTTGCTATCGCTCCTCTAACACTTTTTGAGTAGTTCCGTGAATAAATTGAGATCTTAATATTAATTGCTAATTTTAAATATTGAAATAAAGAATTTATGTTTTATTGTAATTTTTCTTAATTCCATTTATTTTTTTTTTCTCAATTATTAATTTTTAAGGAAAAGTTATAACTTTTTACTTACTATTTATAAAGTTGTTTTGCAGATTTTATAGTTTCCTACTATTTTTAAAACTTACCTTTCTGGTTAGAATAAAAGTTTTATTTTTTGTAATTAATAATAGTAAAGAATTAAATTTTATGCTTTTTATTAAAATCCAGTTGAAAGGAACATGTTATTATATAAACTTTTTATTACTATTTTGAAGGAGTTAATTAGTTTTTATAATTTAAATTAATCTTCAACCTTGTTTTTATGATTTTAATAGATTTATTTTTTATTTGCTATAAATAAAAAATTAATAGTTTTTAATTTAATAATTAACTTATTTTAAGAATTGCTTATAATTAATTTTTAATAGTTTATTGTGACTGTCTTTATTTTTATCATTTTTATTTATTTATTTTATAAAGAATATATATTTTATTTTGATATTTTGTTAAAATTTTTTTAAAAATAAATTTTTATAATCTATTTTTTATGTTTGTCTTAACCCAATATTTATTAAAAGAGAAAATAGTGATTCCTTTAGTATTTATAATAAGGTTTTCTATGTTTATAAGTTTAATTCTTTTTATTCTATTTTTTTATAAGCAACTTAAATATCACTAAAAATGTACGTAGGAAATCTATACCATCTTTAATCACAAAGCTCTTCTTTTTTAGTTTCGTAATATTTTGTGTAACAGCCCTCAAGTGGAGTTTGGGATTCAATATTTTTTTAATTTTTTTTATAAAACTGAAGTACTCTTTAGTGGCCTTTTATTCGCGGAGATCAATTATGTTCTTTAGATGTAAAATTCTTTATTTAAACAGTTGGATAAAAAGTATAAATAAATTTTATTTGTTTTTATTTTTTTCATAAATGTTTATGAATAAAAAGTAAATTGTTTAAAAAAACATAACCACCAATCTTCTTTTAGTTTATTTTAATAATTGGTCACACTAGTATATTTTAAGGCAGCGCATAACTTTTAAGTAAATTCTTTTATAAGCGTGATCTATTTAAGGGGAATCTATTTTTTTCAAGTAAAGTTGAAAATTCGTAATCCCCTGAGGTATAAGTTATTTTCTTATATAGATAAACAAATAATGAGTCTAGTAGTAAAAAGAATGTCTTAAAGAGGTATAAAGATGAACATTCAACGAAGACTCAAAAAACGAAGGACGGGGTAATAACGTTGTTCATGGGGATATCATGTTTTGAAGTTGGAATTGTTTTAGGACACCACTGCACTGAAAAGCAGAGTCCAATCTTTTTATACGATAGTAACTGAAAATTCTTAGGAAAATTAACACAAGAAACTGATTTCTCTCTCTGGCATAAAAATTCGTGTAACGAACAGTAGTAATTATGAAAATTTTTAATTTGGTTTAGTTGAAAAAAGTATTTGTCGTAACAACCTTTTCCTCTTCCAAGTCTCTTACCTTTTTCTCCAAAGCCCAGTCCGGGTACTAAAAATAAATCAATTTCATTGTAAAGTCTATAGAAGCCAAGAGGACACTTTTCATTAAGGCATCCCTGCCCCTTCAGTGCACTAAGTTCCATGTAATTAAATTCCTCGTTAAAACCTATCCCGATGCGCGATGCTTGTGTGAAAGTTGCGTTTTTACATTGAAGCAAATAGTTTTCCCAAAGTTTTTTGCTACAAACTATTTGAAAAGCAAAATTGGAAAAGTGAATTTGATCAGATGGAAGCTGTTTAAACTTCCATTGATTCTCACGTAAGTCTGCCAGTGTTTTAGTACACTTTAGCCTTACCATATTCATTTCATTCTTTATAAGATGCGGAATAAAAAATACTTTATTATTTTGAACTGCGTCGCAGATAATTAGGTCGGTAGCCACTTCGGTAGCCATATTTATATATACACCCACAGAACGGCTTTTCTGGTAGACCGAATGGTCGAACAATCTTTTAGAGATTTCTAAGGTTTCTTTTTTTTATCCTTTTCAAGAGCAGATAAACTGGCTAACTTCTGTTTTAAAGTGTGCCTAAACAAATTTTTTAAGTTTTCAATGCTTGTGACCATCCTTATGTTCCGCTATTAAAAAATAGCATAGGATAAGAAAAACTATCTCAATAAATCCTGCTGCAATAAAATTTGGTAAAAAGTTCAAGAAAGGTAAAAGTTTAGCTTGATTTTTTTGTATTACTTTTTATAGGCGTTTTTGGACGTTTCTATTAACACAGTCATAATCAAGGCGCTTCTCATATAAAAAGAAACGCTCTGCACTGCCAGACTCTGTCGACTTTCAAAGGCATGGAAATTCCTCATGCCCTCAGGTTATATATTCAAGTTACTGAAGTCTAAACTGTCGAGTGCCGAAGTTTTTTCTTAGTTGTTTAATAAACTGAGTCCCTCTCTGTTGGAAGCTTATTTATGAAGAACAAATGCTTATTTATTAGCTATAAATGAGGAGCTTTGTAAATAGCTAAAGGCTGTTAATTTGAAGTTACAGGATTACAAAAAAAGTCTCTTATTAAAAACGAGTTTAAACGATAGGATTTGATGGAAAATAATTGTATTCAATTAACTTAGCAAATCCTTCTTTGCTCTCCAAATATTAAACAAGCCTTAAAAAAAGAAGTTTTAGAGGAGAGTGAAGGAAATGCTTTTTTGAAAGAAGGCCCTAAAAAAATATTAACTCTAATAACAACTCTAATAATAGTAAAAAATAGTAAAAATAATAAATATATAGAAAAAAAATGGAAGTAGTAGTAGTTATAATCGTAGTTATGTTCATTTCGCAAATTGTATTAAAGACTGTAACAACATTAATTAGTTATTAGTAACACACCACTTTAAATCCTTGAATTAGAGAAGGGCAATACTTCTCCTTTACTCGAACTTCTCCAGCAGCTCCGATCCACCTGCGGCTGCATCTTCTCTTAGGCGAATTAGCAAGGTACCGTCTGTAGTTCTCTGCAAAAAACAGAAGTGTAACCATTTTGTAAAACTTCTGCTAGCCAATTGCTCCCACACACCTCAAAGAATTAAATTATTTTTAGCCACAGCAGACGAGTATCGAACCATCGCTAGGCTATGTGTGATAGAGTACTACCATCTTTTACCTCCCAACTACTAGAGGGCAAGTCTAAAGTTTGTTCTTCGGGTATCCATTGCGGACCTCCACGTTCAAATCCTCGAGGCAGAGTTGCGCACTCCAGGCATGTCGCCCACGTGACAAGGATGCATACGGACGATATTGTCGATAAGAAACGCACGAAGCGACCTTTATTAATGGTGTCATGCATTTACTGATGTGTGATAGACAAAGAGATTGGTATTAAAGATGGGTTATCACCATTTAGGTAGGGTAAAAAAGCTTCGGAAGAGTAATCGAGTCACACAGTGGCTCTACTGTCAGGTCTTTGGGCACAGGGCAAGTTTTTGCTCTGCAGCTCCCCATTGCGTTAAATGTGGCAAGGGCCACTCAACCGCGCGATGCACAAAGCATGAGAAAGTCCCACCAGTTGTGCTATTTGCGGTGGAGCGCACACTGCCAACTATCGCGACTCCGAATATTAACCGCGAAGACCTACGCGATCCACATAAACAGCTCTATCAACTCTTCAAAAACAGACCATTTCTAAAGTAACTACTATAATTTTTTATGTCGCTCGTTTGACCGCATAGACAACTCTTCAGAAAACTCTTTAACCACAGCAACCAACCCTACGACAACTGCTTTCAATATTGACAAAATCTGTAAACGAAATTAGAGACGGTTTACGGGTTTATACTTCGTTGGTAATGGTTTTTAGACCCCAAGTGCTTCGTCATATCCGTCTTCCTTCTGGAACGCAGATGCCTTCTACATAGGAAACAAGTGTTGCAGGAATTGATGAAACGCGAAAGAATTGATGCCTTATTAGTGAGGCTCATCTTTTTACACCCAGTATTATATTTAATATCTGCAACTTTTCCACGTACCTCCAGTACAGCCTTCATCAGACGAAACATTCAGCACGCTGTGATATCCTTGACTGCCCTGCCAAGCATTGAGCCCGTTGGACGTGTTGATTTGTCATACTTTAATGGTAATTCTTCATTCTCAAGAACATCGTCGGGGCCATCTGCCAGTTATTCTTCAAGCTGTACAACTGAAAGGAATTACCGACTACCACGTTTTGTCGATAACACCGTTTTCGCTTCAACTGCGATAAAACCGTACCACGTTGGAGAACGCTACAGAGAACAGCTTAAGCTTTTTAAAAAAAACTGCTGCGTACATTTAATAATCCTTGCTTTCTGTTTTATTTTTAAAATAATACTATCTAAATAAGAAAGCTATAGAGAATTTTTTAGACTAAATATTAAAAAAGAACTGCTTGGTACGGTTGTTTAATAAGTGGTGTAAAGCGTAATTTTTTTAATCTTTGCTTCTTTAGTATTTCTTGGGCTAATACTTTCGTATATAGAGGAAAGCTACAGGATTGTTTAAACAAAAATTAAAAAAAAACCCTGAATACAATATTTGTAAAGCTTATTTTTTTTTTATATCTTTGCTAATTATAATTTTTTAGTATTCATTTTACGGAGTTTATTAAAATAACAGTTTTAATTGCATATCGCCGTTTATAAGTCATTTGGCTCAGCCTTAGTAAGTATCAAAAAAGATGGGTTAAACATAGCATAACTAACATAATAATTAAACTGTAAAATAGCTATAAGTTAATAATTGGCAAAGTAAATGTTATTATAGTTAAGGTGCCTTAATCTTTACCTTCAAAGATTTTAAAGCAACCTAAACTTTTAAAACACAATATTTCAGATATTCAATGCTTTTCTATTATAATTTTTAAGGTTTATATAATGAAAGCAAGATACAAAGAACAGTATTTTATTCTTATAAAGTTAGCGCTTTGCAGATTTTTTTTTTAAATAGACGGCAGAATGAAGCTAATAAAATTTTATGTACCCTTTTATCAAGACAATGACTTAAATTATTCTCCGTTATATTTTTATAAAATATCAAAACTGTTAAGTTGAGGATTGTTTAATCATGATCCATACAAACCAAGTAGATACCCAAGCAGATTCATGTTAAATATACTTATAATGGTTTAACTGTAGCTAAACTTGTCTTATATTATTCACAACGGAAACTCTTCAATATTATCACTTTCGGTAACCTACGTTAGCAGGAGATAGAGAAACTAATGGGGAAATGATAAACTGAACTGCAAAGAATGTAATTCTTCAAGTTTATATTTTTACGAATATATGAAAGTTTAAAGGGTAAGCCTAATCTAGTTAAGCTAGTACAAAAGGGCAAAGTTCACTAGCTATTAGATAAAAAATTTATAGCAGCAAAATATATAGTAACCCTTACTGAATTAATGTTTTAAGTAGATTATAATATTTAAAATTTAGTTAATTTAGTCATGCTATAAAAATAAGCATGCATGCAATTACTATTATAAGTAAATGAGTATTGTTACCTTGAGTCTTATTTTATACAAACGTTATAAATATATAAAGGAAAACTGTTAAACAAAAGACTTCCAGTTAAGTAGAAGGAACTAAATTTTTATTTTTGTTACAAAAAATTTTTGCGTTTATTATTACTTGTGGAAGCCTAAACTCTAATTAGTAAAAAATGATAAGTCGTACTGGTTTTTAATCTATAAACTTTATTTGCTACTAAAGAAGAGTAACTTTTCTTAACTATACAACATTTAAATGAGTCTTTGTTTAAGATTGTTATTTTTAAAAGATATAAAATCTATTAAAAAGACTGTAACATTGAATAAAATATAAAATTGGCTAAATTGATAGGTGAGTGATTATAAGACTTTGAAATTTAAACTGAATTCAATTTATAGAGCTGTAATCTCTTTTTAATCCTAAGCTTTTTTTTAATGTGATAGTAAAGAAGCTAATTTTATTAAATTTTATACTAAAATAGTTAATAAGTTAGACTTTAACTTTTACATTTCTACTATTAATTTTATAAAAGAAGGCTTTCGTTGTTGTAAGCAAAAGCAAAGATTGTGCTGCCGCTGGTTGAAGCTTTAACCTAAATTTTAAAACTGAGGGAATTTACTATGATTAAAACTTCTTAAATCTTAATTCCAAATATTTATTAAATAAAATTATAGCAGCTGAGTTTAGTAAATCTTTTTCTAACTACTTGTCTTTTTTAAGAGATTCTTTTAAATTTAAGAGCGTGTAACTTTAATAAAAAAGGGTCGACTTTGAAGCTCAGAGCTGGCAGAGTTTTAGAAATAGATAACAGTATTTTTAAAAAAAAATATTACTTTTTAGTAAAGAATCGTTGTGGAAACTTGAAACTATTTTATAAATGATTTGTAAATTCATAATAACTGCAACCAAATTATTAGGTTTTTAAATATTTCTTTAGTGTCTTTTTACAATTGTTTTAATCTTAAAAAAAATTATCTTTTATAGAATACCGAAAAAACAAATTTACTATAAAATATTACATTTAGGAGAGTTTTTGTTAAATTAATTTAAAATAACTAAATCTCGAGATGGAAAGTGACGGGTACTTTACTTCTTATACACTTGATATAAAATTATAATTTATAATCAAGGAAAAAGCTTTTTAAATTTTTTGCAGAAAAATTTAAGTAAAAAATTTAAATTCTTGTTAACTTTGAAAAAATCACAAGCAGACAAGAATTCAGAAATATATATTTATAATTTGACAAATAAATTTTAAAGAAATTTAATTTTTATATAGAATTTTTAAGCAATTAAATTTAATTTTTTTTAAAAAATTTATCTTGAAAAGCAAATTTTTAACAAAAAATCTCGTTATTTTTAAATTTTATAGGTAATAAATTTTTACTTTTTAAAAGAATTTAAACAAAAGAAAATAATTTCTCAAGCAAATAATAATCTAAGAAATTTATAACAATTATCATAACGATTTAATAATTATTGTTAGAAAATTTTTTGTTTTTAATTTGAAAACAAACTTTTCTAATTTCCGATAAAAAATTTTAGCATAAAAATCTAATGCTTAACTTTTAAAGGACAAAGCAAACTAAATTATTTCAACAGTATTATTACTTTTAGAAAACTATAATTTTTTTTATTTTATAGAAATTTATTTCTGTTTAAAGATTTGTTAATCAACTACTAAGCAATTAAATTTTCTAAAATTTTTTTATATAAAAATTTATTGAAATTACTTAATAAAGAAATTTGATCTTATTTGAAATTAAATATTCATATTAATTGAAAATAAAGAGAAAATTTGGCAAAAAATTCGTATTCTTTTAAACTTCTGCTAAACCACAACAGAATTTCTAAAATTATATTTTTATTTTACTGAAATATATAAGGTTTAAAAAAATTTATTTCTTTTTGAAGATTTTCCCCCCAGAATCTTCAACTTTTTAATTCTTGCAACCGAGCTAACAAGTCTGCTTCGGAATCAGCAGCTTCAGAAGCAGGAAGTGACGAAGATGGAGCCTTCAACCCCGAGGAAATGTCAATTCCAATCTCATCTAAAATTGCATTCACAACATTTTCTTCTTCTTCTTCATTATCTTCAGTTAAACTATTCATCGTGTCTTCAACTAATATGAAAGATTATTTTTTAGATTAAATAAAATAAGTTTTTAAAGAAATTAATTTTGTTTAAATTTTATAAAATTTTTTCATACGAATAAATATTAAATAAAACCTTATTAAAATTTTTATTATGTAGCTTAAGTAAATTCTGATTTACTTTAAAAAATTAAAAGGTAAATTCAACAACTTATAGAATATAATTTATCATAAATTAAACCTTAAAAAAAAAGAAAAAAAACTTATAATTATAAATAAGGTTTTGTAAATTAATAAAATTGTGAATCTAAATTATTTTTTATTTGAAGTTATAAAAATTGTAAATCTAGATTACTTTTTATAAGTTGTAACTTCTGTAATTAAAAAAGTATAAATATAATATTTTTAAGGAAAACTAAAAAAGTATTAAAACTAATTTATAATATAAAACTAAAAATAAATTTTAATAGTCGATCTGTTGTATTGATAAAAAAAAAATAATAATAAATCTATTATTTTAATATTTTTTTTATTATTGATTATTATTATAAGTAATTATAATTTATTTATTATTTTATTATTATTTATTATTATGTATTATTATTATTAATATGATATTATTTTTATTTTATTTATATTATTATAGTTATAATTATTTACTATTTATTAAAAATATAGTATTATTTATTTATAATTACTTTTTTATTATTATTATAAAGAATACTTATATAATAACTTATAAATATTGGTATTTTATGATTAAATGTAAAAATAATATTAAAAAATTAAATAAACTAATAAAAAGTTATTAATAATAATAAAAAATATTAAATAGTTTATAAAAATGAGTATAAATAAAAGAATATAATAAATAATGAATATAAAAAGAAAAGCATAAATAATAATTATTTTGTAATATTTATTATTATTTTTTTTTATTTTATGTATAATTATCATTATTATTTTTTTTATAAAGAAATTACTTTATTTATTACTTATTTATAGTATAACTTCTATTGCTATTTCTAATTAAAGAAGGCGCAATTGTTATTATTTATCTATTAATGTTATATATATATATTTTTATTTATATATTATTCATTTTTTACTTCTTTATTATTATTTCTATTAAGAAAAGTCCATCAATATTACTATTTATTAATTACTTTATTAATAAATATTATTTTATTTAACTCTAAACGATTGCTTTAACATTGTTATATATTTTATTATTTATAAATTATTAATATTATAATTCTTTATTAGTATTCTTATAAATAATAACTCATTCATATTATTATTATTCTCATTTAGTAATAATATATTATTGTTATTTTAATATTTATTTATTTATAAACTGTGGTCATATAATTAAATATTTATTATAATAAAAAAATGTACTTAGCCACAAATTTTTTTTAATATAATTTTTTTAAAAAAATATTAAATATAATAAATATAAATATAAAAGTTTATAATAAATTAATAATATAAAATAAATCCAAGGAAAAAAAAATAATCACGACTGCAATTTTTTGTTCGTAAATGCGTTCATCTTTTAGATTTTTTTAATTATAACAAAATTATAAAGAAATATATTTTTTATAATAAATTTTATTAAAAAAATAAAAATTAAAAAAAATTCATTTTTTTATTAGTATATGAGAAAAATTTTTATATATAAATTGTTTTTATATTTACTATAAAATATTTATAAAGCTTTTGTTTATAATGAAAAATTTATTATTTACTATAAGATTATAAAAAAAAAAAGAAACAATTCATTATTATATTAGAAAATGCGTTTATTAAAAAATTTGTAGTACAAAAATTTTTATATATTTTCCTTTTTTCATATTATTAATGAAAAATAAAAAATATTACAAAAATTTATTAGTAATGCATTTAACCTTAAAACTTACTTTAATTTCTTATAATAATAATAATTTATTAATATATTAATAATTTTAACATTTATAATATATTTTTTTATTAGTAAGTGCGCTAAATTCTAAAACTTTTTATATTTATAAAATCTTTATTTTTCATTTTTATGATTTTTAAGTTAAAGATATCAGAATTCGTTAATTTATTAGTAAATGCAAATAATCTTAAACTTTTTCTTGATTAAATTTTTATATTTTTCATAAAAATTAAAAAAAAAATCTTTATTTTTATAATATTTATAATAAAAAATAACAAAAAATAGAAAAAACAAGTCAATTTTGTATTAGAAAATGTGTTTGATTTTAAACTTTTAAGGTAAAACTTTTTATATTCATAATAAAAATAAAAAGTGCCTACAATTTTTTCGATGACTTTATTATGAAAATATTCAATCGTTGAACTACTCTAATACTTTATATGTATTTTTAACATCCATAACAATTATTGAAGCTGCTTTCAATATTTTAATGAAATTTTAATGATTTTATTAAGTTTTCAAAGTAATTTAATTACTTTTTTTTTTTCAAAACTATTAAAAAGAAATTTTTTTTTTATTAGTAAACGTGTTCAATTACAAAACTTTTTATATTCATAACAAAATAAAAATTATTTCACTATATTTAATAAAATTTTAACTACTGCATTAAATTGTTAAAAGTACCCAAATTACTATTTTTTTGATATTTTTTAGTTAAATGCGTTCAATATTAAAACTTTTTATATTCATAAATAAAAACGATTCATTTTTTTTATGAACTTTTATTACTATTTACCTTTTTCATGTAGATACTTCTATAAAATAATAAAACTATTAAAAAAAATTAAATTTTTAATGAATCGCGTTCCATATAAAACTTTTTATATTTATACCAATAAGAAATAATACTTTTTAAATTTTTTAATACAACTTTAACCAGTAAAAAAAAAATTCATAGATAATTATAATTTTTATAATAATTATATTTTAAAATAATTTTTTTTATTAATAAATGCGTTCAACTTTAATACTATTCTTAAAAATATTTATAATAATTAATATTAAAAAACATTTAAAAATACGCAATTTTTTTTTTACTTCGAATGTAAAATTTTTATATTTTTTCTTAGGAAAACTACTAAACTTGTAATTTTTTTCTCTCGTAAAGTTTTTTACTTCTAAAACTTTTTTATAGAAAAATTGGAGTTTACAAGTTTGTATATAAAAACTTCAAAATTTTTTTTTTATTTTTTTTATTAAAAACAATATTAATTATAAAAGTTTATAGATTTTCAAGTAAAATGTTTATTAATTTGTAATAAGTAGACATTATTTATAATAAGTTATAAACAAATTTTGTACTTAAAAAAAATATGAACTGTTTACATTGGAAATAAGAAAGTTTTCTGATTTATAAATTTAAAAATGACAGTTTTACATTATAGTAATAAACTTTTTAAATATAAGAATAAAAAATTTTAAACATAAATTCAATACATTTTAGAAATAAAAAAAGTTTATTTACAAAACATAAACTTTTTTATTATATAAAAAAAATTTATCAATATTAAATAAAGAAATTATTAGTTAAAAAAAATTTGACCAAGCATTATTATTAAAAGATATAAAAATTAATATTTATAATAATAATACAAATTTAGATAATGAAAAAATAAAAATAAAAATTCGTATTTATAATTATAAAGATAATTCAACATTTATGTAATAATAATTTAAAAAGGCGCTTAAAAAAAAATAAATACAAAACTATTATATAATAATAAAAATTTCTATATAATAAAAATTGAAGAATTAATATTAATAATAATACGACTTTTATATGATAAAAATTAAAAAATTTATAAAAATAATAATTATACAACTTTTATATAATGAAAATTAAAAATTCATATTAAGATTAATAGTTTTACATTTTTTTATAATAAAAAATAATAAAACTCATATTAAAAATTATAATAATACAACTATTATTTAAAAAATTGGTAAATTTACATATTAAAAATTATAATAACTTTTATATAATAAAAGATGAAGAGGTTATGTTAAAAATAATTATACAACTTTTATTTATAAAATAAAAAATTTATATTAACAGTAATAATAGAACTTTTACTTAATAAAAATAAAATTTAAAATTGCATATTAAATAAATAATGCAACTTTTATATTATGAAAAATGATATTAATATATATATTAAAGATAAAATAATACGACTTTTATAAAATAAGAAAATAAAAAATTTATATTAAAAATAATAATTATAACTTTTATATAATAAAAATAAAAAAATTCATATCAAAAATTATAATAAAACTATTATATAATAAAAATGACAAAACTTAATACAACTTTTTTTTAGTAAAAAATATAAAATTAATATAAACAGTTATTAATACAACTTTTCTTTATAAAATAAAAAATTTATTTTGTAAATAATAATAATATACAACTCTTTTTTATAAAAAAATAATTAAAAAGTTCTTAGTATTAATGATTTACTTAATTCGTTACGAATTCCAGCGAGTTCGCTCTCTTTTTGGTAGTTGGCCATCGTCTTCTGCACGTGATGGATATTCATAGATTTATTAGCTCCTGCCATTACTTTGGAGGCCGCTGGAATTATAAATATTTTATAAATAATTAATAAAAATTCTTTGGTTAACGGATTATAACTACCAATTAATTTACTAGTAAAAAGATTTATTGATAACATTTCTTAAATAAATTATTTCGATTGGCTAATAAAATGGTTAAAATACTTGATATTAATTTTATTTTTTATATTATTGTTTAATATTTATTTGTATTATTTTTTACTTTATACTTAAAAATTATTTTTTTTCTTGATATTTAATATTAAAATAAAACGGAATATATAAATATTAGTTATATAATAAAATATATATTATTAAAAATAAAATAAGAAATAGTAAAAACTTTCATTAATATTATTACTAAAAGTTGATTGGCTAAACTGATTTTTAAATTTTATTAATAAATTACTTACTAATAACAAAAAGTAAATTAGTAAAAAGTTTTAATAAATAAATAAAAAATTTATAAAATTTTGATTGGCTAAAAATATAGTTAAAAAACTTGTTCATTATTATATAGATATATTTATATTTTTTCACATCTTTATTATTAATTCCTTTTTTCTTAAGTTCTAATAATAAAAGAAAAATAAATAAATAAAATATATTTTATAACTAAAAATATAAAAAGCAATGCAACTTTAGTTTTGTATATAAATATGAAGTAACTGAAAAAAAAATACAAAAATCAAATGAATATATAAATAAGTAAAAAAAAATAAATAAACATATAAAAAAGTATTATAATCATTAACAATATTAAAAAAATTAAATAAGCGTATTAATAAATATAAATATTTTATAATAAGCTAAAAAAAAAGATGGAGAAACAAAATAAAGTATAGGATAATAATAATAAATAAATAAGAAATTCTATCTAATGTTACTGTATTATTATTATTAAATTTATTAGTCTATTATATAAATAAAGTTTATATAAAATTATGTTAAATAATAAAGTTATAATATATAGTAAATAAATATTAAATATATAATAAATTATATATATGTACATATCTAAATATAATAATAATATAATATTAGAATAACAATTTTTTAAAATTAATATAAATATATAATAGATAAATAGAAAAATATATAATAAAATATTATTAAAAACTGTAATCATAAAAGAAATTTTTAATAAGTAATATAGATATATAATATATTAATATGAAATATATATAAAAGAATATACTATTGAATATATATATCGAGTATATTATAAATATATAAAAGTATATTAAAGAAAGTTGAATTATTTTTTATAATAAATAAATAAAAATTATAATATTTTATATGGAAATATATAATTAAAAAGGGGAAGTACGAAAATATTAATAAAATAAAGTGTTAATATATATTATATAAAAAGTATTATTAATAAATAAATAAAGATTAAATAAAAAAATTATATAAGGAATATTATTAATTTATTATAAAATAATATAAATAAATAAGGGAAGGCGTAAAATAAATAAACTTTAGATTGTATTAAATAAATATGAGACATATACTTTCTAGGAAATATATAAATATATTATAAATAATATATATTAAATATTCAAAATTCTTGCCTTGAACTGAATTAGCAACTTTACTATTGATATTCATTTCTGAAATATTCCCTCTGAGCTCGTTAAACTTTTTATAGAGATGTTGTTATATACTAGGAATTTTTAAAAGTAATATTTATTATGAATATTGTTACCGTTATTAATTTTTCAGCTTAAATACTTTATATTATTATTTATAAAATCGTCAAATTTTTTGTTGAATATTTATTATTATCGTTATTATAATTATCATTATTAATTTTTATAATGAAATATATATTATTATTATTATTAATTGTTATAAATTTGTTAAAATATTTTATATCATTACTTAAATATATTTATTTATAACTATTATTATTTTTTGTTAACATACTAAATAATATTATTATTAAATTTTTTAGATAAAATATATTATTATTACCTAAAAATTATTATTTTTTCAAATTCATTTTTAAGAATATTGAATATTATTATTAAAAAAAATTATTACTACTTGTTATTATTTTTTGTTAAAA
Source organism: Zophobas morio (assembly GCF_036711695.1). Classification (NCBI taxonomy): domain Eukaryota; kingdom Metazoa; phylum Arthropoda; class Insecta; order Coleoptera; family Tenebrionidae; genus Zophobas; species Zophobas morio. The sequence goes on from NW_026972635.1 coordinate 135,468, forward strand.
AATTTATTATTATTATTATCTCTTTTAATGAATTTATTTGTAAAAACATTTAATCATAACATCTATTATTATAATTTATTGTAATAAATTTTTAATGAATTTATTAATAGTACTTTATAATTTTTGTCAACTTTATAATAATTACTATTAATTAATATAAATTTATTTGATAAAAAATTGTGTATTACCTAAAAATATTTAATATTGAGAAATATTTTGTTATAAATTTCTTTATAAATATTGTATATCTCTTATACTAATTTATAATTAATGTTATATTTGTTATATAGTTTTTTGTTATAATATAGTATATATTATTTTACACATAATTATAATATTTTGTTAAAAACTTCCTATAAAAAACATTTTATTATTATTATAATTTGTTATAAATTTTTTTAATAAAATATTGAATATATATTATTATTACTTATAAATATATAAAATTATTATATTTTGTTATTAATTTATTTTTAATATGATATCGTATACATTATTATTACTTATAAATAATTATAATAAATAATATATTTTCCTATAATTTTCTAATAGAGAATATTTTATTTCTTATAAATATTAATGATCCGTTATATTTTGTTATAAATTTTTTTAAAAATATTTTATAAACTTTTTTGTTACTTATTCTGGTTAATTATCGTTTAATGTTATTATTACAAATTTTTTGTTAGAATATTGTAAATTATTATCATTAATAGATAATGTTTAGAAGAAATTAAAAATAGTGTAAGATTATTTTTTTTAAAAAATATTTTAAAATTTTTGTAATATTTATTACTATTTTCATGTAAGTTATAGTAAATATAAAAGTATTACTTATTATTATAGTTAGTAAAAAATGCAAAAATTTTTATTACTATATAAGATAAAATAAATATTCATAATAGTATTACTAATAAGTATAACATCATTATTAATAATAAGTATAACTTTAAATATTTTTAAGATTAAAGTAATTAGTAATTATAAAATTTAATTCTAATTAAAAAGAAAAATAAAAAGTAGTAATTATTAAAAAAACTTAAAAACTTTATTATTTTAATAATATTAAAAAAATAACTTTTAACAAAGAGTAGAAAAATAGTATATTCTTATATATAAAAAAATTTATCATAACTTTCGATTCAGTAAATCTTTTATACAGCACAAAATCTAACTACATAATTGAAATAATTGCTAAGGATAGCTATAATAACAAGTAAAATTGAGGAATAGTTATTAGTAGAAAAGATTGTTAGCAAATCTAAAAATATTAGTAAAGAAATTTAAAATTAAAATTTTAAATTCCTATAAATTTATACTAAAAGAAATAAGTTAAGTAGCTACAAGCATAATTATTATTTATAATAAAAAAATAATGAAAAATAATTTTTTTTTTCGAATAGCAATTTGTATAAGTAATTAAAAAATTTATAAAATTATAAAAAAATTATCGCTTAGCAAAAATATATAAAAAGTAATTATTATTTGTAAATGATAAATTGATATTAATAATAATAACGCCGTTAAAAAAAAAGTAGAGTTTAACAGATTAATTTATAACTTGCAAAAAATAATTATTTTATTTTTCATAATCCCGTTTAATAAAAAAATTAATACAACCTTCTCACTTGTTTAAAAGTAAAAACAGTTTAAGAAATTTAAAAAAAGTTACCAAAAAAATATTTGCAAACGATAATTATATTTTTATGAAAAAGAAGCCTTAAAATTTAACTTAATTTTTTTAAATTTTTTTTTTAAATTTAGTGCAAAAAAATTTACTTTGTCCTTTTAAAATTAGTAAAACTTCGTACTCTCTTTAAGAGTAGATAATAAGGTTTAATAAATTTATAAAAAAAAAAAATTAATGATAATTTTATCATAATAATAACGCCTAAAAAAAAAAGTAAATTTTTAAACTAATTTAAATAAAAAATTAAAAAAAAATTAAAATTTTACAAAAAATAAATACTTTGTCTCCTTAAAATAATTAAAATTAGTAAAACCTTCGCAGTTGCCTTAAAAGATTTCTCGCGTTGCTGTCTAACGCCGACAATTTGCTTTGCCAGCGCCTTTACTTCTTCTTTGCTGCCTCGTTGCGCAGCTTTTTTAATTTGCAATTGCTTATAGATTTGTTAGTTCAGTTTTATAAAAAGATTCATAATTATAGTAAAAAGTTAAAGTAATTTTTTTTAAAAAAAATTATTTATTATACAAAACTGCATTTGCTTAAAAATCTGTTAATCTAGATTATAATTAAAATTTAAAGTAAGTTTTTATATTTATATGAAAATTATGTTGAAAAAAAATTTTAATTTTGAAAAACTGCAGTTGATTACAAATTTGTTAGTTCTTTTTTTTTTAAAAAAAATTTATTGTAAACGAAATTAAAGAAAAATACAATTTTTATTAAAATTTACGTTATATAGATAAATCTAAATTAGAAAATTGCAATAACTTATTGATAGTCCAGTTTTTATAAAAAGATTATTATAACAAAAATATAAAATAAATTTATTTTTCAAATATGATAATTATGTTATTAAGAAATTTTAATTTTAGAAAACTGCAGTTGAATATAAAATTGTTAGTCTAGTTTTTATTTAAAGATTCTAAGTATAAAAAAATTAAAGGAAATTTTTTCTTTTATGTGAAAATTACGTTAAAAAGAAAATTTATTATAAAAAATTGCAGTTGTTTATAACTTTGTAAGCCCATTTTTTTAAAAAAGGTTATTATTAAAAATAAGCGTTAAAGTAAATATATTTTTTTTATATATGAAAATTACGTTATAAGGAAAATTTATAATAAAAAACTGTAATTGCTTATAAGTTGTTAGTCCAATATTTAAAAAAAGGTTGTCATAAACTAAAATTTATAAAAATAATACATTTCTTAAGTTGCAATTACTTAGACGTTAGATATTGCATTTTTTTTTTTTTAAAAAAAATTATTTTAACAAAATTTACAATACTTATATTTTTTATGTATGAAAAGTACATTTTTTTTAAAAAAACTTTATATCTAAAATTGCAATTACTTATAAATCTGTTCGTCCACTTTTTTAAAAAAGAATATACATATAAATAATTTTGTAAGTGAATACTATTTTATACACATAAAAATTACGTTACAAAGAAAAATTAATAATAAAAAACTTCAAATTTAAAAAGAATTATAATTATAGAGAAATTAAAGTAGATAAAATTTTAATAAGAGATTATATAAGTAATTTTAAATAGTAATAGTAAACTACAATTTTTTTTTCTTCATTATTAAGTTTAGCTCTTTCTCTTTCGAGTGTGCGATTAGCTCTTCTAACCGCTCTCAATTCCTCTCGAGCCTTTTCTTTTATAGGCGTAATCATACAAACCGTTAAAGTTTTTCATTTGTTATTTAAGATGATGTAAATGTACCTTCTGGTGTTTTTTTTCTTCCAAACATTTAATAAATAAAGTGTCTCGAAATTATATGGGCTATGAAAATTATTAAAAGTAGGCGTACGCTTCAATAAAAAGTTAGTTTTACTGTTATTTAAATTCAATGATGTTTGAACATTATTACCTAAAAAAGTTTTATTTTTAAAATATTTTGCTCCACGTATTAGTTTTTACACTCAAGCTTCGTCTTTAAAATATTGACGACGGTATAAAAAGTTATTTTATAGAATTTGTATAGCAAAAGTTTATATAAATATTTATAATATGTTTGAGAGCTAATTAAAAAAAATCTTTAAAATATAAATTCCTAGTTTTTTGAAAAGGCTGGTGCTATATACTATTTGGAAAGAATAAATTAATATAGTTCTTATATTTTCAAAACTTGTATAAAAGAAAGTAGCGCAGACTCACTTTAATCACGTTTTGCTTTTTTCTAATGTTTACACATAATGATTATTAAAATATAGATTTATAATAAAATAAAATATAAATAACTTCAATCAATACTAAACTTTGACATACCTTTATACAAAAATATATTTATAAAAAATATCGTTAGCTCATACATCTATTTTTTTTTATTAAACAGTAAAGAGAATATTCTTCGTTAGATAAGTAAAACCTTTAAGTTTTTAAGATACAAAAAATATTATAAAAAAAATTTCTACGTAAAAGTTTAACTATTTAGGTGGATACAATTCGCCTTCTTTCTTATAATTTATATTTACTTATGAACCACACTATCAAGTTGTGCCTTTTTTTCATAATTAATAAATGAAGCAATTGAGCAGTTTTTGATAGAGAAACCTTGGCTTTATAAAATTGTATAACTTTTTTTTTTGTTAAAAGGAAATGGCAACAGCATCTTCTTTGAAATAATTACACATAATAAACTAAAAAGTTTGGCCTTTAGAAAAATAATTTTTTTCCATAAGTTCCTCTGAAAAGGCACTGCGATCTTTCTTTAAGCTTTGTTTGTAAAATTATATCGATGTACTGAAAAATAAAAATTCGTAAATTATCTGTCATTATCTTTTAATGTAAAGTTATCTAAAGTCTTTTTACCACCAGGCTCCATTAGTATAATATATTTTTATTTATATTTCAGCTGAGCTTCAAAAAAACCTATAATAAACTTTGTAGTAACAACTAATATATTACTTAAATCAGTTATATAGTAAAATTTTAGAGCGTTGGTTTATTTTTAGCTTCCATCTTTAATTTTATTACTTTAAGCTTGGCCATGACTCTTGTTAGAAATAAATTAAATATGGGATTTTAAAATATATAGAACGGCTGCAAAAGGTATTTATTCTAAAATATTACCAGCAAGACCCCTCTTTTGTTTATAAATTCTTGGAGATGAACTACTTTTAAATTAGTTGCTAGGTAATATAATTATCTTTAGCTTTGAGATCTAATGATAAAATTATAAATAATAAAATGCGTTATCTACGTGTCTTTCTTGAGTGCAAATAGATTGCAGTAAAAAAAATTGATAATATTTGTCTACCACGAGAATCTTAAAAGGGTGAATTGTAAATTAATAAAAAACGGTTTAAATAAGGAAGAGAGGCAAGTTAAATAGTAAAAGTAAACATACCGAAATTTAGAAGCTTTTTTAAAAAATTTATAAAAAAGGATGCTAACATTTTAAGGATAAGAGCCTTAATAACGCGTTAAGTCAGTTTCATAAAGAAATTTTTTTTCAAGATTTTTTACAAAATGTTAAGAGTTTATAATTTCTTTTCAAAGTGATGTTAAGGCCTATTGATTATAGTAGATAGTGGGAAACTAAACTTATATATTTTTAAAATATAAAGCCATTTCAGCTTCTTCGCTCCCTATAAGTATATAAACTTATTGTTAACAAGTTATTAAATTCGTAGTAAAACTATAATTATTAAGCATAATTATTGGTATATTTAAAAACTATTTATAATGTTCTTCAGTAAGGTGGATTTATAAATAACAGTCGTGCAGCCTCCCAAAGTTTCCGTAGGATCGCGTTAATTAAAAAAAAATTCTTTAAGTTGTTTACTAAATAATCTGTTTAAAATTTTGTATTTTCTTTGTTTTAAAAAAGCATGCCGTCTTAACTAAGGTGAGTGATTGCAATAACTAAAGAAATTAAAAAACTGTTAAAAAACTTAATCCAGCCATCTAGCTCAAAAAAAAAAGGTGCCAAATAGTATAATAGTCATTGGCTTAAGAGACATTCGCTAACTTCAAGCTATAGTTCTGCTAATTTTAAATAAACTTATTTTGAGCTAATTATCGAGTATATTAAAAAAAATAACAGTAGCTTAACATCTAAACGAATGCACTATGTAACTTTTAGGATGTACAGAAATAATAGTCTTTAAAAATGTTATTTTTGAAATATTCGAAGAAAAAGCTATTTGGCTTAATTATGGCTGCTTTGCTTGAATCATAATTTTTAATTAATATATAAAACAAAAATGACTGGTACTTAAATATCCTTAAACGACTAAGTTTTATAATAAAGAGATAATTATTATAATAATATGTTCAAAGTGAAAGTTATTGAGCTAAACTATAAGCCGCTTCTCCCTGTGGAAGTTTTTTAAAAAACACATCTCGGTAAATAATAAATTTTATTTAAATATATATCGAAAGAACCATATTTTAATAGTAATAAAGATAAAATATCAATTATTTTATAACATATTTTATGTTGAGGACCTCGAAAGAAGATTTCAGTAGAAATTAATTACAGCTGAAAAATCTTCGTTGAAGGATTTATTAATATATACAATATTCTTCAAAAAAATTAATTAATACTGAACTTTTACTTTAATATATACTTTGTGTAGAAATATAGGCTTACTAATACTATATATAAGAAAAGCGATGTCTTAATATTTTAAAAAATACAAAGGAAACTGCTTGCCTTCCCTAAAGGAGTTTTAAATAATAATCCTCATGACAATAAGTGGAGGTGGTTACCATTACTATGTGCTTAAAGCAATTCTGTGTTTGATCTAAATAGTAGTCAGAAGCTACTACTACTTTAATAAATAATATTATAGTAAGTAATGTAACATAATTTGCTAATATAAATGTTTTATTATTACTAATTTACGGGATTTCTAAGTTTTAAAGGTTAATAATTTTAAAAAGAAAAGGAATATATTTATAATTTTAAAAATTCAAGAAAATGAGTGTTAAGTTTTGGAGACCGGGAACTGTTGCTCCCGGAAGCGCTTTAGAGCGAGAAGAAGAAGGAAATACAATCAACGTTCGTAATAATAAATTATATTTATTACTAATTAACATTTCCCGTATATATAAATTAATTAAAGAGTAGTGGCTTTATATAATTGTATTTGCTTTTCTACTAGGTTTTTAAAGAATTTATATTATTTAAAAAATTTTATGAAATCAAGCGATTTTTAAAAAGTCGTTAATATTTTTTTTTTAAAATCGTTTTAGGTACAACCTTTCGTGAATCAATTTGATGGCTTAGAATTAGAAGAGCAACGCAAGCGCCTTCCTATTTATAAATATCGGAGAGAACTTCTTTATTTAGTGGAGAATTATAGAACTACCGTTATAGTTGGAGAGGTTTAATAATTAGTTATATCCATTTTTTAAACTGAAGGAAAGAGAATTAAAAGAAATTTATTAGATAATCTTTTATTATATAATTTTAGCTAGTAAAGTTTTTATTGGGGCTGAAATGAGTAAATAAATTTTATTTTCTAATAAATTTTTGTTTTTATTAAATTAGCATAAGAAAACTTTATTTTTTATAGTCCCTTCTGTCAAATGAAATTTTTTTAAAAAAAAATTTAATTTTAGATTTCGTACAATACTTTTAAATATTATCAATTATAATAAAATTATATTATTAATATTTTTAGTATTAAATAATTTTTTTAATAATAAAAAATTAAATAAATAAATTTATTTTTTTTATTAAATTCGATTTTCTATATTATTTTACTTTATTCTATTTAAAATTTTTAGAAAGTATAATAAATTTTTATATATATTATTACAAATTTATTATTTATAATTTAATATGAGATATTTCAAATGTTTTAAAATTAGTTTTTTTAATTTTTGAATTTTTTTTTAACAATCCTTTTTTTACCTTTTTTTTGTTTTTTATTTTTTACAACTAAAAGTTTTTAAATTAGTTGTTTGTTATAAAAAAATTTAAAACTAATAGATTTATACTTTGTGATGACACTTTAAAAAATATTTGCATAGGCTAAGTATTATTTTTTGAGAATTTTTTTATTAATTTATAATTGATTTTTATAAATTATTTTTTTTGGTTAATATAAATTCCCTTTTCATTACTTATGTTCAAAATTTCTTAACAGCTAAAAGTTAAAAATAATTTATTTGGTAAAAAAACTGATAAATATACTTCTTTTTATAAGAAAACTTAATAGATTATTTGCAGAGGCTACCCAAATTTTTATAGAAAACCCTTTTATGAATTATCAATTTTAAATTTTTTAATTTTTTTTAACAAATTTAATTATTATAATGGAATTTAATATTATTAATATTTTTAAGCAAAATTTAAATTCCAAATATTTTTTATTATTGATTAATTATATATTTATAATTTTTTATTGTATTAAAAAAATATATATTACGAAATTCAAGTTATTTATTAATTATAAATCATTCTATCTTTTAATTTATTTTAAATTTCTTTTAAGTATAATACAATTTATTTTTTTACAGCAAATTAAACTAAGTTTTACTAATTTTTTATTTTAATATCTTAATAAAATTTCTAATGAATAAAAATTTATTGTATTATATATTTTATATAAAAGTTATATACAATTATATGCGAAGTAATTCTTTTATTTGTTATAAATTTTTAATTTTTATTATTGCTTATGTTAATTTTTTTAATAATTTCATATTTTTTTAACTGCTAAAAAATAAATTTATAATAAACAAAATTGTAAAATAAATTTTTTATAAACTCTAAATAAAATAAAACTAATTACTGCTACTTAATATTTTTTAATAAAATATAATAATTTTTATTTTTTTATTTTTTTTTCACTTTTCTTTTTCAAATTCAGACGGGATGCGGAAAAACTACGCAAATACCACAATATTTACATGAAAGTGGTTGGACAGAAGGTGGGCGTTGCGTGGTAGTTTTTTTGTTATAAAAATTTATGCCAATTTTTTAATTATATTTTTCAAAATTTTTATTAGTAAAAAGTAAAGTTTGTAAGAAGAATATATTTTTAACTAAATTTTTTTTTTTTCAGAATAATAATTTTTTAATTTTTTGTTTTTTTATTATAAAAATTAAAGCTAATTTTTTAATATATTTTTTTTTGAAAATTTTATTAGTAAATAGAAAATTTTTATATAAAAAATTTTCTTATTTATACTTTAATAAGAACTAAATATTTATTAAAGATATTTTTAATTTTTTTCTAATAATTAATAATTTGGTTTTTTTATTATAAAAATTTAAGCTCATTTTTTATGATTATTTTTTTTGAAAAAAATATTTTAATATATAAAATTTTATTATTTTATTAAAACTTTATTATATATTTTCTGTATTTTTTTCCATTTCAGTGATTAAAATTTTATTTTTCTTATTTATAAAAATTTTACCTAATTGTTGTGATTATATTTTTAATTTTTTATTGGTAAAAAGTAATTTTTAGTTATATAGAATTTATTAATTTTTTAATAAGGAGTAAATATTTATAAATTTTTTTTTTAATTTTATTTTATTTAATAATAATAATAAATTTTAATTTTTTATTTTTTTTATTAATAAAGTAAAAAGTAATTTTAATTTTAATTTCTATTTTTTTTAAGTGAATATTTATCAAATACTTGTCTTTATTTTTTTTATTTAATAACAATTACAATTATTGTTTTTGGGTTTTTATTAATAAAAATTTTGCAGATTTTCTTTTGATTTTGAAATTTTAAGAAAAAATTAATTTTTATTTATATAAAATTTTACATTATTATTAATAAGAGGTATTATTAATAATTTTCTCTATATATATTTTTTATTATTTATTGAAACTCAAATTACAAAATTAACCGGAAATTTAACTTTTTTTTAAAAGTAATTATTTTTTAGGAAAAATAACGATTTATGCTGATTTTATTTACTTTTGAGAATTTACTTAAAGCAACTTTATAAAAAGTTTGCGCGTTACGAGTTCTACAGACTACCAATAAAACTGATCTTTAACATGTGAATTATTAATTTTAAAAATCTTAAATCTGCGAATGAGAAGGACTATTTCTCCTTAAAAACTTTATAAGCGAAGTATATAATAATTATGTTTAAGTATACTACTTGTTGGAGGAGAAGAGAAAAGAAGAAACAAAGTTTTATAAGTAAATTATAATTAGTTGATTGCATTAAGCTGAATTTATATACATAAGTGGTCTTCTTGTGAAGATTTTAGAAGAAAATATAATTTTATTATATTATAATCAACAATACAATTTTTTTTCTGGGTAGCAAAAAAAATTTTTTTTAAAAAAGTACTGAACATATGGATATGCATATTTAGTAAAACTTTTTTATAAAAAGTCTTTTACTTGTGGAGAAGCTAAAGAGAAATCTGATTTTATTTTAGTAAAATTTTACAAAAAAATATTTTTTTCGAAGCAATATATATAAATAAGTACTGAAAATTTTTTTATGCATATTTAGTAAAACTCTTCTTTTTAACATAATCTGATTTTTTTTTATTAAAATTTTTTAAAAAAAAAAATATTGAAAATTTTTATATGCATATTGAGTAAACTTTACATAAAAAAAAATCAGCGAAAGATTTTTAATATAATCTAATTTTTTTATTAAAATTTAATAAAGAAAATATTTTTTTTTCGGAGTAGCTAATATTTTTATTACAAAAGTTCTGGAAATATTTACATGTACTTCATATTTTTTATATTTTCTTTATACAAAAAGTGGATTTGCTAGTGGAGATTAGGAAAAAAAATAATTAATTTTTTTTAAGTTTGTTTTGCTCCTATTCAAAGAGAAACCCGACTTTAGGGTTTTTTTTATAATAAAAGCTTAAAATTTACTTTAATATTTTGAATACAGAATTTTATAAAAAATTAAAACTTTTTTTTTAGAACCTTCAAAAAATATTTAAAAGGAAAAAGGCTGTAACTAATTATTTTAAATGCATATTAATATATAAAAACGAAATCTATATATAAAAAAATTATGAAAGCATTTTATGTAAAATAAAATCTTTTATTCTATTTTTGTTGTTATTTTGTATATTTATTTTAAGTTCTATAATATTTTTTACTTTTATATATTTTTTCGTAGTAATTTTGTATATTTAGTTTAATTTTTTATATATTTTTTCCTTTTAATATAATTTTGCTGTTATTTTGAATATGATAACTTTTCATAATATTATTTACTTTTTAATATATTTTTGCTATAATTTTATATACTTTTATAACTTAATAGTATATTGTAATCTTCTATATATTTTTGCTGTTGTATTTTATATTAATTTAACTTTTTTTTACTATTTTGTTTAATATTTTTTGCTATTATTTTATATATTAATAAAAATTTCATAATATTATTTACTTTTATATATATTTTTGTTATTATTTTATATTTTACTAAATTACTTGTATATAGAAATTTTAAAAAAAGTTTATAATAAAATTTTATATAATAATAGAAAAATAAAGTTAATATAAAAATAGTAGTAGATTTAAATAATAATTATATTTTAGAAATAATAATAATATTAATATCTATATGCGTATTAAATATTAAGAAAATATTAAAAGGTTATATATAAATAATAAAAAAAGGATATAAATATATAAAAAGTAAATAAACCTTTTTATTATGGGAATATGAAGTAAATAAAAAATGTTTTTATATAAATAATATATATAAAGGATATATTTATATAAATAAACTTTTCATATATAAAAATATAAAATGAAAAAAAGTTTATATATAGAATAATAAAGAAAGGATTTGTATATATATAAAGTGAACAAAGCTTATTATATGTAAAAATTTATATATAAAAAAAGTTTATAATTTAAGGATTAAAAAATTTGCATATATATAAAAGTAAAACAAAGTTTATATATTTAAAAATACAAAGAAAATAAAAAAAGGTTCTAATAAATAATAAATAAAGGGATTACATAAACATAAAAGGTAAACAAACTTTCTATATATAAAAAAATTTAGAAAATAAAAAAAATATATATGTAATGTAGAATTAGCATATATGATAAGTAATATACTTTTTATATGTAAATATATATATATATACATAAAGAATTTACATATATATAATTAAAAAAAAATTTAATATTTTTTTCTATATATCTTTATTTATTATATTTCCGTGCATTTTTTTTACGGTTTTTTTGGTTACTATTCGACTCGATTCGTAAATGGAAGAACTTTTTTATATAAAAGTATACATAAATAAGATTTATTCCTTTTTTTATATATTTTAATGTTATGCAATAATTTTTTAATTTCTTTTCAATATTATAATTTAACCTAAAGAAATATTTTATTAATAATTTTACTAGTAATAATAAGTAATGATGAACTTTTTTTTATTTAGGATAGTACTAAAACTTTATAAATATCATTAATAATAATTATTATAAACTTTTTTGATAAAAGTTTGACTTTTTTATATTCATTTTTAAATCTTTTAAAAGAGATTTTATAAAAAATATTGTATTTAAAAATTTTTTGTTATTTTTTTATTCTTATTTTTTAAATATAACTTTTCTATAAATGTTGTGAATTAAAATATTGGTGATTTTTTTTAACATTATTTTTATGAAGGTTACTTTTCTATAAATATAGTGAGTTACTAAAATTTATTTATTGCAGGTTTGCACGCAACCCAGAAGGTTAGCAGCAAAAATAGTAGCAAAACGCGTTGCAGAAGAAATGAAGGCCACGTTGGGCTCCGAAGTTTGCTTTATTATCATTAATATATATATATATATATATATATATATATTGATAATATTCACTATAATATATTTATTTTTTTCATTATAATTTATTTATTTATTACTGTAAAATATTTGTACGAATATCTTATTTATATATTTTTAATACTTTATTATTATAATTATATAATTTATTACTAATTAGATAATACTTTTCTGTATAACATAATAAGTAAATTATGAATTATTGTTAATTATTTTTAATAATTATTATTTATATATAATTTTTTATATAAATTTTCAGTTTTTATAATGTTTTTAACACCAATAATAACTATTGCTTTCTTTTTTAAAGTTTTATAATAAATAATATTAATTATAATTTTCTATTAAAATTTTTTTTTTAAAAATAAATATAATAATATTATAATAATGAAATATTAATTATATGAAAGTCATAATAAATAATATCATTTTTATATTTATTTTTTAATATATTATAACTTTTTTAAAAATAATAATATTCCATGTTTAACTTTTTTTAACTTTTTATAATTATTATGGATATATAATTTTTATATATTGATAATTATAATTATAATAAGTAATTATAATAATATGAAGAGTGTTTGTCTCTTTTTTATTATATATTGTAATCCTTAACAAAATTTTTAGTTTAAATATAAATATTATAATAAATTAATAATAATAAAATATTAATTATATGAAAAGCATAATCGATAATATTATTTTATTTAGTAATATATATTATTACTTTTCCTGTAATATTATAATATATTTAACTTTTTTTTAGCGTTTTTTTATTATTTATATAATTTTTAATAAAATTTAGTCCAAAAATAAAATAGTAACAATTTTTATTATAAATAATAATATTATTATTTTAATATTAAATATTTATTAACTTTTATGATAATAATATTATATATTAAACTTATTCCTTTTTATTTTAAATTTTCATACTATTTTTTAGATTTTATAATAAAAATATAAATTTAATAAAAGTAAATAAAATATTTATACTATAACTTTTTTAATATAATAGAAAGTAAAAACGTTTATTACTACTATTTATTTTTATTTATAACAAAATGTTTTGACAAATTTTTATTTATTATTATTTTGAACCCAAAAATAAAATATAATAATTTATAATAATATGATATTAATTAAATGAAAAGCATTATATATAAAAATATTTTATTTATTAATATATTTTACATCTTTTCGGATAATAATAATATTTTTTATATATTAATCTTTTTTTTAACTTTTTATAATAATTGTTACTAATATATAATTTTTATATAAATTTTTAGTTTAATAATAATAATAATAATAATAACATAATAATAATAAAATAATAATAAGGTTGGCTATGGCGTTCGCTTCGATAACTTTTTCAAGCCAAACTTTACACGTATAAAGTTTGTTACTGATGGCGTTCTTATAAGAGAAATGATGCTCGATCCCCTGCTTTCTGGCTATTCTGTTATTATGGTTTTCTTATTTTTTATTTTATTATTATTTATATTCTTTACATATTATTAATATTCTCTATTTTATTATTACTTTTTGTTTACTTTTATATATATTTTTTATAGATTCTTATATTTTTTATTAATATTTGTATTATATTATTACATATTCTATTATTAGTATGTTTATTTATTTACTTTTAGTATACTATTATTTTTTATATTTTCTTTTTTTTTTATTTTTTTTATTAATTTTTTGTATAAAATTCTGATATATTGTAAATAATATTATTGTTTTATTTATTAATACTTTTTTTTAGTATATTATTATGTATCAAATAAAAATTTTATATATTTTTTTGTATTTACTATTATATTTTATTTTATTATTACTTGTAGTGTACTTTTATTCCATTCTATTTTATATATAAATTTTTTATTTTCATATTTTATAATTTGTTTTTGTATATTATAATAATATTATATAAAAAATTAATTATTTTATATTATTTCTTATTCAATACTATTTTCTTTTATTTATAAATTTTTTATTGTACTTTTATTATTAATTTTTATATTCCTTAAAGTTTTCTATTTTTATAATTTTTTCGTTTGCGCACTTTTTTCTATAAAAATGCAAAGTTATCAATAATTTGACACAGACAAGTAATTGGCGGAGAAATATTATAAAAGGCTGCAGAAAATGTTATTGGTTCCTAATATAGCTTAATTTGTTGCAGTTTCTCTTAAATTTCTTTAAATAACAATTTTTTTTAATTATTGTTGTATATATGTATTTTTAGAATAAAATTGAAGTAAAATTGGCTGTATAATATTTGATAAACGGCAACAATATACGTTACTAGCGCTACATATTGCTTAATATGCTGCAGTTTATTATAATTATAACTATTATAACTATGACGATTATTATTATTATTATTATTATTATTATTATTATTATTATTACTATTGTAAACTTTTATATATTATTTACGTTAATTTATTTTATTATACTTTTTCATATTATTATTACAATTATTATTATTGTTATTTTTAGGTTGACGAGGTCCACGAAAGGGGCGTTTATACAGACTTACTTTTGGGTCTCGTCAAACAAATAATGAAGCAAAGATCCGAACTTCGCTTATTGGTGGCTTCCGGTCACTATTTTTCGTGTGTTTGTTAATTGAACCAGAGCTTTGACCAGTCAAAACCTATTTTATATTAAAATGCTTTGAGCAGCTGAGTGTGCATGTGTGATTGGCCATTAAAAATATTTGATTTTGTATTCGGGAATTTTATGAACAATAATAATAAATAATAGTAATAAAATAGTTGTAATAATAACTTCACTGTTTGTTATATATATTTATTATTTAATTTACTAATTATTATTATTACTTTTTCCCTTGCATATAATAGTAATAGTAATAATAAAGATAGTATTAATAATAATATCAATAGTCATAGTAGTAAATTCACTGTTTGTTATATTTATTTATTATTATTAACAATATTATGTTTTTTTTTCTTTTATATAATAATAGTTATAATGTTTATAGAAACTTTTTTGATTTATTATTTCATATTTACTACTAACTTATATTATTTGTTATACTTTTTTTATATCTTATTATTGTTATTATTATCATAATTTTCATTATTATTCAAGCAACTCTCGACGCTGAAGAGATTGCAGAATTTTTTAATACAAGTAAAAGTAATGAACCTCCTTCAAGCGCTATACTTTCAGTGGAAGGAAGGTTTTGCCTTCCAGCTTTTTTTTTTATGACAATAATAATTATAATAACTTTTCTATAAAAACTCTCTTTTAGATAACCGAAAATATAATAAGTGTAACAGTTATAAAAAGTATAATAATAATAAATTCTCTATAAAACTTTTTCTAAATTTTAATAATATGAAAGCATATTAGTTATATTAAATATAATAAAAATAATAACTTATATAAAATCCTTTTAATATATAATACTATAAATATAAAAGCAAATCAGTTATAATAATAATAATAACAACAATAAAGGCTTATCAAATATAATAATAATTATTATTTATTATAAAATTATTATTATTATTATAATAGTATTAAGGGGAAAAATGCTTTAAAGTAATAATATAGTATTAAAGAAGATAATAATTTTAATAATAGTAAAGTTTTTAATAAATATTAAAAAAATAACTATTTTGTTTATTTTACTTATTCTTATAATTATTATTCTTATTATTGTTATTACTAATTCTAAAAAGGATGCATCCTGTTGACGTTTTTTATCTGCAAAGCCCCGTTCCAGACTACGTTATCGGTGTAGTCGATGCGATTTCTAAAATACATCAATCAGAACCTAGTGGTGATATTTTGGCTTTTTTGACTGGTCAGGATGAGGTTGACAGGGTCGTGGATATAATAAAAGGTTTCATATTTATTGTTATTATTAATATTATTGTTCTCTTTGCTATGAAGAAATCAACTTTGTATTATTTATTTTTCTTATTATTTTTATTTATTTAATAAAGCAAGAAGAATATTAATGTAAATACCGTAAATTTGTGTACTAGTATTTTTTTATACGAGTAATGATTATAATACTACTACTACTAATAATAATACCTTTAGAAAAAGCGACTTCTGGGGAGCTTACATCGAAATATTTATTAAAAGTTTTTCCATTGTATTCAGCTTTACCCTACGAACTTCAAGCCAACGTCTTTCAACCAGTCCGCTCGCACGTGAGAAAAGTAGGAATAATGAAATAATAAATATAATAATAATTTCTTTAAAAAATTTTGTAATAAAAAATATATTATATACAAACTCTAATAATAATTAATTTTTTTCATGACCCTTTTTCGGTGAAACTACTTAACGGCTCTTCTGCTTATTATTAGGTTATTGTAGCCACTAACGTTGCGGAAACTTCAGTGACAATCCCTAACATTGTTTACGTGGTGGATTGCGGATTCGCAAAATTTAAAGCTTATGATCCTTTAAATGGTTTATAGTTATTATATATAATAAATAATTTAAGAAAAAATAAATAATTATTGAAGTGAACTACATAATAACAATAAATTATAATAATTTAGAAAAAGCTTAAAATATTAAAAATTAGAAAAACTGCATAATAATATTATTTTTATAATTGTAATAATAAATTTTGTAATAAAATACATTTTTAATAATAAACATAATTATATTAATTATTAATAATCTTTTTATAGTAATTTAATAAAATAAAAATATATAAAAATATAATTCTTATACAAAAAATAAAAATATTCATAATAGTAATAAAAAAATATATAATAAATAAAAACAACAGTAACTTTTAAAAATTATAATAATATTGTAATGGAAATTTAAAACAAAATTTTAATAAATAAAAAAAATTTATATTATTGTTATAATATAATAATTATAATATTTATATTTAATATATATAAATAAAATTACAATAACTTAAAATCCTATTATAATAGGAATTAAAAAAAAAAAGGTAAAGTTATAATAATAAAAAAATATTATAATAAATATAAAAAATAAACAAATATTAAGTTTAATATTGATGATAATTATACTTGTTAATATAAAAAATTATGTAATAATATTATTTTATATACATAATACTAAAAAATTAATTAATAATAATATAATATAGTATTAATATATTAAATAAAAAAGGGTAAACAAAAGTATTATAAGACTAATAATTAATAATAAATATAAAAATACTATAATTTAAAAATTACCGAATAACTATATTAAATAACTAAATATCAATATGATTAATACGAATAATTAACTGAAATTATATTAATAATAATGAAAATAAAATTTTACTTACTAATATTAATAATAGTATAACGTAAAAATCACAGTAATAGTTATAAAATAATATTAAAATTTTTTTTATAAGATTGATAATAATGATTAATATAATTACATTATAATAATATTAATAAATATCGAAATAAATAATAGAACTTATAATGAAACAATGTAGACTTAAAAACTTTTATATTTATTATAATAATAAATAAAAAAAATCCTCGACTTTTTGCTATAAAAGTTTTATAAAAATTTACATTTTTTTATTATTATCGCTTTTTCTGTTAAAGAATAGAAAATATTGAAAAAAAAAGTTATTAAAATTATTATTGGTTCATCGTTTCGCTAAATCTCTTGTAGGCGTAGAAACTCTTGTAGTGGCTCCAATATCGCGAGCTTCAGCCATTCAACGCGCTGGTCGTGCTGGTAGAACTATTTTTCTTGATGATTCACTTATTGTTATTATAGACCAATAATTTTATTTTAAGCATTTTTAAAAAATGTGAGGGACCAATCAATTTTCATATTTAATTAGAATTTCTAATTTTTTTCCAATTCTGGGCGTTTTCTTCATTTTTTTAAAAAGTCTACTTATTGGCTTAATTTTAATTTTCATGTTAACGAGGTGTTTTTATTGGATGATAATTAATGAAATAAATAATTATAGACTTTAACACGTGTTTATATGTGATGGAATTATAAAAACGATAGTGATTCGTTTAAATTATTATCTTCTGGTACTTTATTGGTTATTATCAGTTATTAATAACTATTATTTAAATGACCCAACATGAGGGGGCAGTACAACTTTTTAGTCTAAATTTCTCGATGATTGATGAACAAGAAATATGGATTCACTAAAATTCTTTTTTTTTCTCTTTTCATTAAATTACCGGCGTTTTATTTTTCTTCAAATATTTATTTAAAATTTTATTTTTGAGTCGTTTTTATATATATTTCTTTGATTTTTATTTAAATTCAAGGACGTGTAAAGGCGGGAAAAGTCTTTCGACTTTACACTGAAAATTCTTATCGAAGCGAACTGCCAGCGAGGACGCCACCCGCCATGCAGAGGACGGACTTGGCTCAAATATGTCTTCAGCTGAAGGCGTTGGGGTTACATATATAATTATTTTTAGTAAACTATTTAAACTCCTATTTATTATTTATATTATTTTTCTTATTATTATAAAATAAATTTTTTATATTTTGTTACTTTTTAGTCCAATTTTATAACTTTTATTATTATTTATTAAAATTATAAAACTTTTTTATTACGATTATTTATTTTTAGATTTACTTTACTTTATTTTCTAGTGCTTTAATAAAACTTTAATTATTACTTATTACAATTTTATAACTTTTCTTTATTATAATTATTTATTTTAATAAAATTTTATTTTCTATTATATTTTATTACAATTTTATATTATTAATTGAATATAATTATTTTTTTTCATAGAAATTTTTGTATTTTATTTTTTAGTACATTTTTACAACTTTTATTATTACTAATTTTTTTAATTTATTATTATAATATTTATTTATTTTTAACATTTCAATTTTTATTATTTTTGTTATATATTTTTATATTATTTTCTATAACATAACTTTTGATTCTTCAAATTATTTTAAAATTTTTCTTATATATTATTTTATTTTTTAGTACTTTTTTCTATAATTTTTTTTATTATAATAACATTTAATATGATTATTTATTAAAAAATTAATTTCAAATTTCTATTATTATTTTTTTGTACATTTTATAATTGTTAGTATCTATTAGAATTATTATAATAACTTTTATTTATTGCAATTTTTTGTATTCTTAAAAAATTCAAATATTTTCATTCTTTTTTATTATATTTCTATGTACTTTTATTTTGTAGTGCATTATTTTACTTTTATTATTAATTTATATTTATTTTAATATCATTTATTTATTATAAGTATATACTTTATATATTTTTCTAAGATTTTTATTTTATTAATTTTTAATATACTCTGATAACTTTTTTATTATTTATCCTAAATTTTCTCTTTTATCAATTTTTTTTAATATTGTTATATCTTTTCTATATTACTTTTTATATTTGATTATTACTTTGTAAAGAAAATTTTTTCCTTATAAAAAAATATTTAATAATAAGCGAAATTTATTTATTATTACTTATTATAATTATTATATTACTAAATATTAATATATCAAAAAAAAATAACTTCTTTATTGTTTTGCTTTTATTTATTAGTATTTTTAACTTTTAGCTTTTAAAAAAACTTTATTTATTCATAGTCTATTTTACTTATAAATAATATTTATATTTTTACATTTAATAAGTTTTGCTAATACTATTTTTTATATATATATTCTATTATTTTTATTATTAATTATTATTATATTTATATACAATATTAATATAAAACATTTTTATATCACCCTAATACTGTTAACATTTTAATTTGGTTAATTTTTATTATTTTTTTTATAATTATAAAAATTATTATACTTATTTATATTCTACTATTAAACTTTTTTTATTTTTATAAGTTTTACTATTATTAATAACTTATACTATTTTTTATTATTTTATTATTTTTAATTTAAAAATAATACATTATTGTTTATACTTTTTTATTTTACTTTTGAATATTAATATCTTATTTCTTCAAGTTTTTCTATTATTTTTATTATTATTTTAATATAACACTTTTTTATGATGTTTATTTATTAAAAAAAATCATTAAACTTTTATTTTGCTTATTAATATTTTTATGAATAATAAAACAATTAACCAGAAAATAATAAAAAATTAAATATATTCATAAACTTTAATACTTTTGCTTCTTTTATGTACTTCTATTATTATTTTTGTTTTTTATTAATAATATTTTCCTTAAAATATGAAAGCATTTTCATTATTATTATTGATGTTGTTATTATTTTTTAAGAGTTGATAATATTGCGCGGTTCGATTTTTTATCGCCACCCACACCGGACGCGCTGATTCGCTCGCTCGATCTCTTATATTCTCTAGGCGCTATCGATGATACTTGCCAATTGACGTCTCCTTTGGGTTTATACTCAATTCTATTGGCCAGGTTAATTTATTAAAAATTTCATTGGCTTTTAGGCGAGCAAATGGTTGAACTTCCAATTGATCCCAAACTTTCAAAGATTCTTATTGTTTCTGGCGAGTTTGGCTGCAGCGAAGAGATTTTGATTGTTTCTTCGATGTTGCAAGTTTGATTAAACTTTTTTTATTATAATTTTATATTTTTATAAAACTTATTATAAGTTTGATATAATTTTACTATACTTTTTATAAAAATTACTTCGTGATATTAATTTAATTATTAAAATTGTTATAAAAAGTATTAGTTATTTTAATATTAAGTTATTTAAAATTTATTATAAGTTTGATAAACTTATAATTATTATTGTTATAAAATATTATTATTATTCTTGTTTAATAATTTTTTCACTATCACCTTTTATTATTATCATAATTAGTATTATTTTTTAATTTTTTTTACAAGTAACTTTTATTATTATAGTTGTTTTATTATTTTTTGCAGCGATTATTATTTATTAATAATATTATTATGATAGCTTTCCTCTAATATAATTTTCAAAGATCTTAGTATTATTTACTTACTCTAATTATTATTTTTATTAATTATTTTTTATATATTAATATATTGTTATTTTAACTTAAAATTATAAGATTTTATAATTATTTTTATTGTTATATTTACTTTTAATATTGATTTTTACTAATATTTTTAGGATGAATATTATATATTATTACTATTATTAATAATAAAATAGATTGAAAACGTGTTTTTTTCACCTCCCAATTCTCGAAAAGAAGCCCTTCGCAAAAAAATGCAGTTTGCTTCTCAAGAAGGCGATCATTTATCACTTATAAACTTATTTAAAGTATATTTTTATTTAAAAAAAATAATATTATTAACATTATAATAATTATACCGATAATAGTAATCATTATAATAAATATATAAAGCTTTAAAGATTTACTTACAATGAATATTATATATTAAAATTATTTTTCTTTATTAATGAGTATATAAAAGTTTTTATTAAAAGCTCTAAAAAGTTAAAAAAAAGTTTATTTATTTATTTTTAATTATTATATTTATAGTAACTCTTAATAGTTTTTATAGGAATAATAATTATTATTATCATTATACTAATTATATATTAAAGTTTATTATGAGTATATAAAAGTTTCTGTTAATAATTAAAAAAAGTTCAAAATTTTCATTTATTAATTGTAAAAAATATTATTTTTATAGTGACTTTTAGTATTAACAATAATGATAATAATAGTTAAAATGTTAAAAGAGTTAATAAAAATTGAAAAATAAATAATTTGATATGAATGACAGTAAATACAGGATTGGTATATTAATAAAATAAATCTGTTCCAGTTTACTAAAAAGTAACCCACTAATATTTATTACGTATTTATAATAGTCGGCAGCAGTGAAATTATATTATAGTTATTATTATTATTACAACTGACATACTTATTTACTTTTTAAAGGCTTTTGAAAAATATGGAAGCCCGAATTGGTGTTCTCGAAACTTTATAAACCGCCCTGCAATGCTGAGAGCTTCAGAAATAAGAAAGAAGTTATTAAAGCTTTTAAGTCGGTAATAGTAATAATAATAATAATAATAATAATAATAATAATAATAATAATAATAATAATAATAATAATAATAATAATAATAATAATAATAATAATAACAGGAATAACTATAGTAATAGTAATATAAATAATAATAAAGGAATAGTAGTATTAAATATAATAATGAAAACATTTTTCATAGGAACTTTTAAAATATAACTTGTTTATAATAATTTTTTATTTATTGTTTAAGAACTTTTATTATTATAATTATTATTTTAACGTTTTAAACGAAAACTTTAAAATTTTTTTTAAATTTCATATAAACTTTTTTTTATTTCCAATTCTTTTATGTAAAAACTTTTATTTTTATTTATTTATAGTAATAATAATGATAACAGTAATAACTTTTATAAAGTAAAACTTATATTATTATTATTTCATTTAAAATTTTTATTGTTTTTAATTTATTTGTGTGAAAACTTTTAGTTTTAAATTTTGTAATAATAATAATAACAGTATAAATCTCGTTATAAAAATTATTTTATACATTAAAAAATATTTTTTATTATTTAAATAATAAAACTTTCATTTTTTTTTTACTTTAATTTCATAAAAAACTTTATATATTAATAATTATAAAATATTAAATTACTTTATAATTTTATCTAAATTCTTCAAAGTTATTATTAAAAGTAAACTTTTGTCCCTTTTTTTATAATATTATATTTATCTTTTTATAATGAATTAATTATTATTTTTTTTTTTTGAAGTTGCTCATAAATAAAAAGTAATGAACAAAATATTTTCTATAAAAAATAATTGATAGTAAAAATATATGAATTATACTAGCAAAAATAATAATATTAATAAAACTTACTAAAAGTATACAGAAGTTTATATTATTTATATAAAATACTAATAAAAAATATTATATAAATTCATAATAAATTTTCATAAGTAGAATAAAAAGTTTTTTTTAAAAAAAAAGTTTTAAGATTCCCCTTGTCGCCTGCAAAAATAACCACGTGGTTATTTTGAGAAATATTCTTACTGGCTACTTTCCAAATGCTGCAAGACTTAATGCTGACGGGGTTATTATTATCATTATAATTATATATTTAAAATTATTTCCATTATTATTATTATTCTTATTTTTATTCTTATTACAATTATTATTACCACTATTATTACTTTATCATTATTTTCATTACTCATATTATAATTATTATTAGACTTACGAAACTGTAAGAGGAAAACAAACTTTACATATTCATCCTTCTTCGGTTTTGTTTGATGAGAAGCCACCCCTCTGGATTATGTTTCATGAAGTTTTTTATATATTTTTATATAATAATAACTACAAACAATAGTTCTTAATCATATCAATTATATTTTCTTTTATTATATATTTATTAATTGTTAATATTTTTTAAATAATTTTTTAATATTTCTATAAAATCTTTATTATTATAATTTTTTTTATTTTTATTTTTTATTATAAATTACTATAAATAATGATTTTTTTATTTATAATTTTCATTATTTTGATTTCTATAAATATAATTTCTTGAGAATTTATATAATTATTAATTATTTTTTAAATATATTTTTTTTACTTATTTTTATATATTTTTTCTTTATTTTTAATTTTTATGAATAATAAATTTTTACTTAAAAAAATTTATAAGCATTATCATTTTTTTGTAAATTTTTAGTATAATTACATTTATTACGAACTTTTACAACTTTAATACACATTTTTTTAATATATAATAATTTTTTTTTACTTAAAAATATATATTATTAATCTCTTTTATTTTTATTTACTAAACTTACTATTAGTTATTTTATTTTTTTCTAACCAAATTTTTTGTTTGTAGTAAATTTTTTTTTAGGTTTTTTTTAATTATTACGAACATTTACAATACTTTAATACAAACTTTTAAAATACTATTTTCTATAATAAATTTCTATAATTTTTTTTTTTAATATTTCTGTTATAGTAAATTAATTATTATAAATTTTTTATATTTTAAGTATATTTTTTTTACTTTAATTTTTTAAAATAATAGTTTTTACTTGGAAATTTAATCATTATTATTTAATTATACTATCTTTTATATAAATTTCACTATATAAAAATTTTTTAATTATATTTTCTACTATTTTTATATATTTATAAATAAAATTTCTTTCACAGTAAAATTTTTATTTTTTTTAGTATTTTCTCTCATTTTAGATTTTTAAAAAATATTTTATTTTGAAAATTCATATAATTACTAATTTTTTTTTAAATTTAATTCAGTATATTAAAAAATTTTTAATATTAATTTTTTGATTTTATATTATTTTTATATTTTTATAAATATTTTTTTTACTGTACAACTTTTATAATAATTAATTTGTTTTAATTTTTTTTATATATTTTATTATTTTATATTTATAAATATAATTTTTTTTACTTGAAAATTTTTAGGATTATAGTTATTTTTTAAATACATTTTTTATTATTAAAATTTTTATAACTAATAATTTTTTTACAGAAAATTTTTAGGATTATTTTCTTTTATGTTCCTAAATTTATTTCTTACTAATTATTAAATTCTAGATTGTCTTAATTTTTAATTTAAAAATTTACAAGTATTTATTCTTTTTTAAATTTATATATTGCAAAATAATTTTTTTTAATTAATTTATTTTATAGAAATTTTAGTAAAATACTTTTTTTTAGTTATAAAAGATTCTTTAATTTTATTTTGTTTTAGAAATTTTTACTTTTTAATTTTGTAATTAATTTTTTTATTTTTATAGTAAATTTGATACTATAATTTTCTTTTAATTTATATATTTTATATTTTGTTATTTTATAAAAAATTTAATATTATAAATTTTTTCTAAAAATTTTTAATTTATTTCTGTTTTTAAACTTTTTAAGATTTTAAATTTATAAATGTTTTAATTAATTTTTTTGGTATTATATTTTTTTATATAATTTGAGTTTATTATTAATTTTGTTATTTATAAAAAATTTGATATTGTAAAATTTTTTTAACGTCTGAAAATCTTTTATTTATTTTAGTTTCTAGAAATTTTTAATTATAAGTTTTTTTTTTAATATTTTATATTTTTATATAAATATTATTTGTTCTAAGTTTTTGAAATTTTTTTTTTAATTATAATTTTTATATTATAAAATTTTATATATTTTATTGATTATAATTGTCAAAATCTTAAATTTATTTTTATGGTTAGAAATTCTTTTTTTATTTATAAAAATTTGAATATTATTAATTTTTTTTTAATTTTTTATTTTGTGAAAGTTTAAAAAAAAATTATTTTATTATATTAAAAATTCTTTAATTTATTTTTAAAATTATTAAAAATCTTATTTTTATTTCTTTTTATCTTATTAAATTTATAAAATGCTAACTTTTTTTTAGTATTATAATTTTATAATTTAGATTTTTCTAAATTATAAGTTATAGAAATTTTTAATATATTTTTTTGGATAAATACAAAATTCTTTACTTTTAGTTTATAAAAATTTTATGTTTATTTATTTTAATTATATTATTAAATTTATAAATATTAACTATATTTTTATTTAGTAATAAATTTTTATTAATTATATATTTTCTAACTTTTAAAATTTTCATTTATTTTTTTAAATTATAAATTCCAGGTTGTTTTAACTTTATTTATATTTATTACAAATTAATCATCGATTTAATTGATATATTTATAAAAATATTTTTTATAGTAACAATTTTATATAAATTTCAGATTTTCAAAACTTTATTTATAGAAATTTTAATTTAATTTTGAATTAAATTATTTAATTTATAAAATTCTTAATTTTATTTTCATTATAAATATATTAAGATTGTCTTAACTGATCGTTCCTACGCGAGAGACGTGAGCTGCATAGAATATGAATGGCTACCTGAATTAGCTCCACATTTTTATGAATATAACAAATTCATAAAAGTTGATAATAAAGATTTGAAGATTTAATTTTTTTTTAAAATTATTGTGAATTTTATATATATTAAATCTTTAGAACTTAATATTTTATATTAGAAATTTTTTTTTTAGTCAGACATCATTAAATTTATTATTAGTTTTGAAATTACTGAAACCTTATTAACTAACTCAGAACAGTTATTATAAATTTTGAAGTTCTTTTAAACTTTTTTAGACTAATTTAGTAAAGTTTTTTAATTGATTAGAAATTTTATAAGGTTTCATTATTTAAATTAGAAATATTTTTTCATATAAAACTTTTTAAATCTATAAAATAGTCAAAATTAAGTTTTATATAAACTTTTTTTTAAATTTATTTAGATTGAGTGAAAATTCCATAAAGAATTAAAATTATTAAATTTTTATAAATATTAAGATTAATTTTTTATGTATAAAAAAGTTTTTTTAAATCGGGCATCTTTAAAAATTAAATTTAAATTTTAAAAGTTATTAAAAACTTATTATTTTAAAACTTTTAGTAGAATTTTAAATTCTTTCAAACCTTCAATAACTAATTTAAGGAAAGATTGATTAAATTAAAACAACCTTTTCTTATAAAAATCTGTTGTTTTTTAGAAACTCTTTCTAATGGACTTCATCAAAAATGGTCTCCAATGCCAAAACTTTGTAAAATTAATACTACAACTAATTTTAATGATTTTTACATTTACTTAAAGTTAAATAAAGATTTGAGGTTTTAAACTCTGTATAAGTCTTATAATAACTATTTTTTTATACAAAAAATAGTTTTCAGAAAATTGGGCAACTTTACAAATACCAATTGTAAAAGTTTTTAAAATTTATCAATAATTAATTTAAAACAATTAATAGAAGCTTTGAAGTTCTTTCAATCCTTCATAAACTAAATTAATAAAGTTTTTAATGTTAATTAGATAACTCTATAAAGATACACATTAAATAAACTTCTCTTATGTAAATATGTTGCTTTAAAATTTCTTTTCTTCGGCCCTCTATAGAAAGACCTCCACTTCTAAAAAATAATTAAAATTATTACGAAGTTCTTATGGTTATTCAAAAACTAATTTTAAAAAGTTTTTTAAATTAATAAAAAATCCATCAAGATTTAAGTTCAAATTTTTTATAAATATTAAAAAATACATAAATCTGTGGTTAAAATTTTTATATAAAAATGGTTTTTTTTTAAAGACATCTTTAAAAACTGCCTTATTAAAATAATTTAATTTAAACTCAATATTAATTAGTTCGTAATAATTGTTAGAAAATTTTAAAATTATATCCATTCTTCATTATCAAAATTATTATGAAAACTTTCTGTATTAGAAATTTCTAAAAAATATATAATTATTACGACTTTTGTAATATTGTCTTTCTTTTTATAAATTTAATAAATTATAAAACAATTAGATCGAAAAATTAATATAAATTTTTAATGGTCTTTTTGAATAAAATTGAAATTTTAAAAGATATAAAAATTTGTTCTTTTTTTAAATTTGTTTTTTTTTTCTTTTCTTTTTAACCTTCAGCTTGTGCGTGACAAGGCAAAAATTTCAAAAATTCTTTAACTCAGATAATTCTTTTTTAATAAAAAGAGGTTCATTTGCAAAGAAATTAACAAATCTGCTTTAACGGCGGGACAGTTATGAAAGGCAATCTTTCTCATTTCGAAAATTTATTTAAACACAAACCTTAAAATCATCTTTCTGTAGGTTGTTATTTTGTAAATAGATAATTCTTTGTTAAAAAAAATATTCTTTGCTTAGCTATTTCCCATAAAATTAATAAGAAGGAAATATAGCAAAAAGATGAATAAATTAAAAATTCGTAATAACTTTTTCTTGGCTAGAATGATCAATGACGTTGCTAAATTGCAGTAGAAATTAACATTTTTAATAAATATGATAAGAGACAAAAAGCAAATAATAGAAACTCTTTAATTGTTGCCACTAAGATAAGTCAAATATTTAAAGTTAATTTTTGTTCTATAGGATTTAAATTACTTAGTTAAAATAATAAATCGAAATTTAATACAAAATGTATTCATTTTTTGTTCAAGTATTTTATAAATAAATTGCCTATAAACTGTAAACTTTAAAAATAAACTTAATTAATTTTTTTTTTATCCTGTGTTTTAGTAATATCATAAAGTAGTACAATAAAATACTTTACTCTTGCTTATAGCAAAACTTGCTGTTAAATAGTATTATTACTAATTTACGTTAATAATTTGTCAAGGTTTAAAATTATACCACACAAATATCTTATTACGTACTTGAAGAATCCTTGTTAAAAATGGTACACAATAAAATAATAATTGCTATAATAATTATA
Organism: Zophobas morio; assembly: GCF_036711695.1. Classification (NCBI taxonomy): domain Eukaryota; kingdom Metazoa; phylum Arthropoda; class Insecta; order Coleoptera; family Tenebrionidae; genus Zophobas; species Zophobas morio. The sequence goes on from NW_026972635.1 coordinate 164,213, forward strand.
TTAAGTTAACCATATAAAAACTAAAAGTATGAAATGCAGATAAATTTTTTTTTATAATAACAATATATACAAAGCCAACGCGTATTACGTTAACTTTTTACGATGTAATAAACTTTTTTTATAATAATAAATATATATAATATTAGACGTCAAAGGACTTAAAAAAAACTCAAAAAACAAAAATGAATAGCGAAAAATAACTTTTTCTATATGTTTAAATTTTTTATTAATAATTATTTAATTTTTTCAAGAAGATATATTTATTAAGTTTTACCACATACGCACCCTCCCAATTTCTCTAAAACAAAGACTACTTTTTTAAAACCCTTCTTTTGCTTAGTTTTGCTAATAACTAATGTTATTTTGCGTATTTCATGTTCAGTTTCTTCTAAAATTTTCATTTATATGCATATTTAATATAAACTTTTTTAAAAGAAAACATCCTTTTTCTATAATAAGAATAACTATTGAATAACCATAGAAAAGCAGCAATAATTATTGGTACCGAATTGTGGGTATTCAGGTAGCAATACCAACGTGCTTGCTGTGGAATCAAGTAAATTGTGCAATTAATTTTTAGTAAGAAAAACGTGGATTTTAACTTTTTTAAGAAAAATTTTCATATAAATTAATTTTTTTCCCTTTCCAACGCCGTTTTCTATTTTCTTTTATTTCGTCCTCACTTTGCTTACTCTTATAAAATAATCGCGCTCCCAATTTTTTTTATCTAAGTTTATTTATTACTTCTAAGAATTTGCTTTTAGTGAAGAGTCTTAGAAGTACCATTATTTAATTTAAAAAAGAATTTTTATTTCGTATTACCTTGCTTCCATTTTCTTATAGCTAAATACTTACATTTCCTTTAATATATAAATATATTTTACAAGCTTTCTACATTATTTTTTTAAAAGTATAAGTTTGCGTTGTATGTTTGCGTTATGATTTAAAGTAAGTAACACCTTTTTATTATTTTAAAATGAGGAACCTTATTAGCTCTAACTGAAAATAGTTGTTGACTTTTTTTTCTGATTTATTATTTATAAACGAGTCCATTTTTAATTGATGACTTTTACTTTTTTTATTAGTTTAATTATTAATTATAGCAGCACATACCCAACTGACACGAATTGATTCGTCTCGATTCAGGCTCACAAAGTTAGTTTTTATATTAAATTAATTTTTAAGATTTATAATTCTTGTAATGATGTTTTGAATTTCTTCATCTGACTTTTTCTGTAGAAAAAAAATCGAGCTTTTTAATACTGAATTTTTTATTATTATTATTCATTAGTTTAATAGTATTTATAATAAATTTAAAGTAATTCTTTTTTAGATTGCTGATATAAAGTTTATAGCGAAAAATAAATTTTGGTAAGTAATTTTTTTTGTATTTAAGTATGATGAGAATTATTGAAGACGTTATTTCTTACGGATGATTTCTTTCATTTAAGTCTCTGAATTTTTAATCAATTTGAAGTTAATTTTAATTTATAAATTTAATTGAACTAACTTAATATCTATTTAAAGAGGTCAATCAATATTTTTTATTAAAAATTAAATTATGAACGTACTAAGCAATTATCGTAAAATAGCGCACGAAGAGATCGTGCCTATATATGAAATTCGCCTCTACCGTCGCTCCTATTCCTTGCGGCTACATGCGGGCAAGTATTATTACTTTAGTTATAGCCCAAAACTTGCTAACTTCATTTTTAAACTTAGTGCTTACAAACGTACTCATCTTGGTTCCTTTTGTCTATAGTCTCACCTCTCGGGTTAATAATAAATTTACTTTATTTTTTTTAATTATTTCGCTATTATTTATCTTAAATAGTTTGCATTCGTATTAAGAATATTACAGGGATATTAAGCAAAAAAAAATGAATATACAAGTATATATTAACAATTAAATTAAGAAAATTTAAAATATTAAATAAAAAAGACAATAAAGCCGTTGTTTAGCGCATTCGCGTAGCGCGTAAGTTTAAAACTTGTATGAAGCTAAAAATAAACCTTAAATGTTTAAAAAATTTTTAAAGAATAAATTTTGAATTATTTTTAGTAGACTGCATCGGCGTAGCGTAATAAAAGAAAGTAAAAAAAAATTATACTTTAAAATATATAAAAAAACGATAAATTGATATAAAGTAAAAAAGTAAAAAGTATTAAGTAATACGCATTTATAAATAAAAATTTAAATATAATATAGAAGTTAAAATCAAAAAAAAAGTACAACACAAGACTGAGCGAGCCGCTTTGGCAGAGCGCTGTAAAGAAAGTAAAAAATATTATAGCCACAAGATAATAAGGATTGTAAAAAATGTAATTTTAAATAAATAATTATTAAATATAAGAAAACTAAGAGTGAACCTCATTAGCTTAGCGTATTCAATAGAGTAAACTTATACACAAACTAATTTAAAAAGATAAATCTTTAAATAATAAGATATTTATATAACAAGTTATGAAGCGGCCTTTAAATTATTTATTGCGACGCAGGAGCGTAGCTTTTTTAATAGAGTGTAGTTAGAGCAAATGATAAATAAAAAATATAACAATAAATTTAAAATTTTAAATGTTATAACAATTAAAATTATACGCACAATAGTTAAAATATATGTTATCAAAAAAAGTTTAAGAAAAGCTAAAAATAAATTAAAGCGGTCAATAATAATTGCCACGCAATAGCGTAGCGTATTATATAAAATAAAGTTGAAAGCATATAATAAAGATTATAAAATACTTATAATACATATATTTATTAATAAAAAAGAGTAAATTTTTACTCCAAAAAATGATAAACGATTTGTATAATAAAGTTTAAGATTTGAATTATCTGAGGAAGCGGTCATTAATATTAACTATTGCGTCGCAAATATGATATAAAAGTTAAAGTTAAACGCAAATAACTAAAGTTTTATGAAAATCTCAAATATTCTCTTAATAACAATTGAAGTTTGAAACGCCTTAGCATAACGTTCCACTACGTAAGAAATAAATTTCAGCATGAATACACGTAATGAGCGCATCAAAGCTGATATTTACTAATCAAAACACGAAAAGTTACTAAATAATATCCAGACTGAGCATAAATTTATAATAAAAAAGGGTTACCTTGGTAATAATAAGATATATTATTAATGTTAAAAATATTTTTCCAATATTACTTTTTTTAGAAAATGGTGAATCTTTAATGGTTGTTTTGTTTAATTTGTTTTTAAAGTTCATGTTTTGGATTAGAAGATTTTGCCAACTTAGATAACAATTGCATTAAGTATTTCTCAATATAATAAATTAGGCAAAAACTTTATAAAAAAGGTACTCGTAAGGAGGAATAACGAAATTTTTTACGATGAAAAGTATTTTTTTCAATAATTAAAAAAACATTAATAGCTTTAATAATTTTAGTTATTTTTAAAATATATGTTGTAATATAAATAGTACAAAACTTTGAAAATCTACTTAACGAAAAGGAAATCAAATTAAAATTTTAAAATGTGCGAAAATTTTTTAAGGTAGATGTACAGAATAACAACAAGAATATAATAATATAAAAGTAAATTTTTCCAATAATAAATTAAACAGATAACAGAATCTGTTTGATAGCATTAGTTTTGGTTAGTTTAAAATTTATGTTTTTAATAACAATAGCAATTAATTTAAGTACTCACGTTTTTTTTAATTCTAATTTATTTACTACAAATTTTAATCCGTCAATATATAAATATATATATATATATAGAATAGTATTTAAAGCTATGGAATTAGCTACTCTCTGAATATTATATTTTTTAATAGTACTATTACCTAGTATTTCATATGTTCACTGCTTAACCTATATCTATAAATACTTTTATTTTTATACATATAAATATACATGGTTGAATATCTATAAAAACTAAGTGCTCTTCAGTAATTTATTTTATGGTTATCCTTAACTTAGGTCAACATATAAAATATTTATAGCAGGATTGCCCTAAAGTTCACTCTTCCTATTCTAACATATAATTGTATTTATGACATACCGGTCTTTCCTAAAACGTTTTGGCCGAAGACGTCACTGACGATCCAAAATTCCGTAGTTTAAAAAGCTTAAGTTCTAGTTTTAAAACTTTTACAATACCATCTTTAATTAATTATAGTTTGTCCTGAATAACTTTAACGGGAATTCCTGTAAAGATTCTCTTTACTTACACTTCCAGAAAAATTAAATCGGTCAGCAAAGCGCTATAGCTAGAGCCTTTGCTTAACAATGCTATTAAGCACTATTGTACGGAAATACTACTCGGCTGTTACTTAAATCATATAGAATTTTACTCCAACATATTTCCCTGAATATTATTATTATGCAACAGACAACTACAACAAAAGTGCAGAATTAAATCCTTGAAAACTACATTTCAAGTTTAGCCTAAAAGTAACTTAATTATTTAAATATATAATTTTAACTCATGCATTTCCTTATGTTCTCAGCTTTTTACTAAATATCATAGATTAAGAACTTTTTACTTTAAGGTAATAAAAAATTTGGTAGTAAGCATAGTATCTACAGTAATAAAAGTGTTAATAGATAGAGAGCAATATTAACCAAAATAGTATGGTAAAAAATTCTGTATTTATGAAGTAGCTTACATATTTTAGTTGTGTTAGGGCTTTCCTGTAGTATTTAATGTTTAAAAAAAAATTAAAATAAAGTATAAAATAAAGGAGTTACGGCTGAAGCCTAACAGGGAACTAATAAAATTGTTTAAATATATGAAAGTAAAGTCGGGTAAATACATAATAAAAGAACATAAAAACAGACAAGTCATGTGACAAGGAATAACAGGGTAGAACTTGAGGGGTCGATTTCTGTGGTATTTTTACAGGAACCTATCAAAATTAGTTGCACAACTAATCGAATTCTTTTTTTTTAAAAATTTTAATTACCTTTTATATTAATTTTTCTTGTAATCATCAACATTATATGTTTTCGTAAATTGTAGACTTTTTATGCGTAGCATCTGTTTCTTTCGAGCACAGGCATTTAACTATTGTGCTTAAGAAAGCTCACTTTTCTGTTATCTTTTTTGATGATGTATAAATTAAGAAAAGAATACAAACAAAAATCTAATAATATAAATTTATTATATAATGCAATAGTCTGAATAAATAAAAGAAAGCTTTTGTCTATGCGTCTTGATTTTTCTTAGGAGTACTTCCTTTTTGTGCTTATACTGATGCTATATAGTGAAACAAACTTTGAACGATAGTTTCCTTTCTACTTAGTATAAAATATGAGTTACTAAAAGCATACTTCCTAAGAAGATCTTTATTATTATAACATTTTATAAAATTTTTTATAGTTTTATAAATTATATTAGTTTTTTAAAAGTTAATTTTAGATTTATAAATTTTATAAAACTTATAAGTTTTGGTATATCGGAGATATAAGAAAGTGGTTCCCAGACAAAATAATCTACCTTAAAGAAGACTAAGATTCTACTTTCGAGGAGTTCATATGAATTTTGGTATACCTTGTAAAATTAGCAAGTTATTTCCGGGCGCTCGAAGATGGCAAGAGATAAATTTAGTTTTAAACTATTACAAGAATACTAAATAGTAGTGGACTTTTTTTTTTAATTAAATACTCAGATCTTTTTGTTCAAGGTTTAGTATTACGAACTAATTCTTTATTTTACGGGTTAAAAAATAGAATTTTTAAAAAATTTTTAAAAATGAGTAGTTCAAAAAAAAAATTCGGACATTTAGCAATACATTTACAATGATTTATAATCAAATTATCATCTAATGCCATAGATTATTTATCACAAATTAAACTAGTAAAGCTTCAACTGTTTATATATAAACCTTAAGAAAGCAGGGTAAATAAAACATAAATTATGAAATTTATAAATAAATTTTTTTATTAAATATTATAAGATACACAAAAATATAATATTTCAAATGTTAAGGCTTCCGAGGTCAAAGAAAACTTTATAATATGTTTTTTATAGTATTAATTATTTAACAAAAGTAAAAATTTTAGAAATTTGTAGTAGATCATCTGTAGTTACTTTCTTTTTAAAAATAAAAAATTTTGATTATTTTTTATTATTAATAGCAATTAACTCTTTTAAAAGGTTACACAAGGTCGACACTAATTAATGTATAAATTTTACTGCAGACTTAAGTTAAGTAAAATTTTATTATTAAATTAATCTATTTACATATATAATATAGCTTCATAAAAGCTTGAGTACAAATCTAATATTTACGCTCGTTTGGTGACATGCCCTAGTTTAATAAAAAGCTTAAAAACTATCAAAGAGACTGCTAAACAGGCGCGATACGAAGAAGACATCAAAAAAATAAATTAAATGAGCGGTTTAAAATTATTTAAGTAGAGTATAATTACGAGGAAAAATCTTTTAAATTTAAATAAGAAATTTTTTAAAAGTGAATACAAAAATTTGCGCTTCAGCTGTAGAAAGGCTCTACTAAAAATTTTATTAAATGTCGTATAACTTAAAAGGTATAAGTGAAGCAGAGAGATATAAAATAAATGACGGTTTCCGAAATATCAAGATGAGGAACTGATTTAAAATAGTGTGAAGTTGGTGGACTTTTGAAAAGTGGCGACTAAAATTTTTGAGATGCTAACTAATAATACTTTAGCCACACATAACGTATACTTGAGAGTAAAATATATACGTAAAGTATTAATGATTTAGACAAGGACTCACGAGACTTACATAGTATTTTAAGTTAGTTTTAGTTAAAAGGATGAAAAAAACTGCTTTATTTATTTAAAAGCTTTTACATTGTAAGTAGTTTAATTGAAGATATTAACATATAAACTGAGTGCAGCTAATAAAGATAAGAGCACAGTAAAAAAACGTAAAATATGCTTCAGGAAAAGTAAGTGCACAAATTTAATTCTTTGCCATAATAAAAAAGTCCTAAAATTATTCTTTTTTCTTTTAACCTTAATGCAACAAAGCCAACAACAAAGAATGCTGAAAACTAAAGGCAAACAAACCATATATATACCTTAACAAAATGGTGCTTAGATTTTATTAGTAAATATAAAAATATTTTGTTTTTTTTAACTTTTGACAAATATGAGTTTCTTTATAAAAAAAAGTTAATTAAGTTCTTAATTGGTTTATCTTCAAATAAATTTCTTGTAGAGGTTGTTTAATTATCAATAACTGTATTTTTCGTTAAATTGTGCTTAGTGTATAATTCTCAATATAGTACTGATACTCAAGGATTGCTACGTTTACAAAAGTAAGTTCTCATTTTGGTTCAACAAATAAAAAACGTGCTTAACCACGTGGAAGAATGCCATGTGTTTTACCAGCGTTTTTCTTTCTATTTCTTTCTAAAGGTAAAAGCTTCTACCGTCATTCGGTTTCGCCTCGCAAGTATTTTATAATTCCTGAGAATTAATATTTTGCATAAGTAGTTCTTACACTGCGAAATAGGCTTAGTTATTTTAAAAGCTTTATACTTATTCGGTTGACTTTCTATTAATTTTTAAAGCAAATAATACATATTACTTTTAAATATAAAAAAAAAATTACTAAAGAAAACTCTTATTATTTCTGTTAAGTATTTTTTAAACGAGTGAGCTTACAATATTTGGCTATCGCAATTCTGTAATTATTCTGCATAAATATTTATTGGTTTATGGAAAACTTTAAAATAAAATTAAACAATTATGAAAGAGAATAACAAGGGCACTAAAAATTAAAAGTACTAATAAGAGTAGTTTAACTTTGCCCATTGCTAAATTTAGTTTTAAAAATAAAATTTGCACCAGTAAAGTTTGGCTATACTTAGTACGATTGTAACCAAAAAAGGGTTAATACTTTTAAACAAAGTAATACTTAAAATATTAATTAGGTAAGCGTTTTACGAGATAGCAGGGGCGAGGAGGTACTCTCTGAGCTAATAAATTAAGAAAACGCAATAGAAATTTAAACCTGGTTTACTATAGATTTTCATATTGGGAATTATTTATATTATATATCCACACATTGGCTGTACTTGTAAGGCTCCATTTCCTCCTATTATTTTTCATCAGTAGTCAAAGAACAGATAATTAAAATAAGTAACTATAAAAAATTAATGAGAATGTAAATTTTAGCGCAACAAATTCACTATGTTATCTTTTAAACTTGTATAAGCTAATTATAAATGTATACTCATTAAACACCCCATTAGGCATTTCTGACATTTTTCTTATATTTCAAAACTTTGTTTAAATGTCTTGCAAGCAAGAATTTTAAGGTGAAACAGCAATTTTCTCAAGCAACTTACAATAAACGCTATTTTATATTTAAGCAAATATTTTTAATAAAATTACAATTTGTTAGATTTTCCAAATAAGTTGTGCATATTATGGTTGTAAAGTCCATATTAACAGCTGGCTAATAAGGCAACGTGCAATAAAAATCTTTTATTTTTCTAACCTTAAAACAGCTAAAGCCAATCATTGCTTATGACAGAAACCTCCGGCATTCACGTTCATATCTGTAAAACGAAAAAAAAAAACTAATTTTTATTTCGAAAAAATGTTCCTAACAGCGGAAGAACACTTAAACATCAGGGTTACCAGTAAAGCGTTCTAATAAGTAAAGACGGAGGATATTAAACATAAAATAATGAAGGTGTAAAAAACATATAAATGATTTTTAAAAGCGATAAAATAATTACTCCATCTAAATTAAAGATTTTGATGCCACTGTTATTATTATCCGTTTATTTCCAGAAGCTTTTGGCTATCGAGGATACAATGAATACGACAATAACCAGCAACCTAACTGACACAACTAATAAGACATTCCTACAAGCAAATAAATACAAGGTCAGAGAACATGAACAAGATGTTTCTAGCATTTGCCATTATGACAATTCTAATAGTCTATTAGCTAATTTTTTATCTTATAGTGATGTATATAAGTTATACCCTCTGCCTCTCGGAGAGTCGCTTTTTGAAAATTGTGCAAAGGATATTGAGTTTTTTTGTTTTTCAGATGGTGTCAACTATCATTATCTTAGTGCGAAAAACAAGAACATATTAAGATCTTCTAGTTTAGATATGATTTCTATAGGCCTTAATGAAGAAAAGTTAACTGAACTTCCAAACTTAACTGGAACTCCTTTAACACCTCCGTTTACCGGTTATTCTTTATTCGCTCACTCATGCTTCCAGTTTAACATGGAGCGTGTGTGCGATAATTGTTATTCGTTGTATAAGGAGTACAAAGGTATGCATCAAGAAGTTTTTTATCAGGGAAATATAGAAGAAGATAAGCATTTAACGATTGTAAACTCTGATGGAGATAAAAATATTGATGATGGTTCAAACGATGAGGATTCAGGTTTAGGTTTTCGATTTAAGTTTATTCCTTATGACATTGTTTACAACCTCTGTAAAGATGACTTTGAAAAGTTTTGCTATAATGATTATATAAATATAAAGTGGTTGGACGCCAATTTCGTTTTTAAAAGTCCCTGTTTTCAGAGAAGTGTAGATAAATTTAATTCCAAATGCATTACACTTTTCAATGATTATATGTTTCACTTCGAAAAAAGAGAAACCTTTGGAGAGTTTTGCAAACGCAATCCTATTGCTGCTTCAATACTTCTTTCTTTTATTACTTTGGGTACGATAGTAATATTTTTAGTTTGGTTAAAAGGTTGTATTAATATAATATATTCCAACGAGGATGATGGGACGACAGGGTTAAGTTTTTCAACGTTAACTCACGATCTTTATTTGGCAACACAGCGGGATAGAAACTTTGCCTTAGAACTTCAACCAGACGGGAATACCGAGCTTAGAAGTTATGAAGCTCAACTTCCTCCAACAGAGCTCCCACCTTATGAAAAAGTTATTGAGCAAATAAACGAAGGTCTTCCACTTCAAGAAAGGATCACAAGCGAGAATAGTAGAGACGAGGGTACGGAGTATGAAGCTTTTAAGCATTCAGAAATGTCTCCTTTAACTGGAGATAATTTGGAAGGCTCTAGAGCAAGTGCTTGCGATGAAGATGTTTCCGGTGAGAGCAGTGCGATTGCCTCTATTCACATGGACATAAATCAGGATGGCTCTCTCAATTTACACCGATTTAGACGTTTCTTACAAATTTTTCGTAGCGGCCAAGTTCATATTGGAAATTATAACGAGATTGAAAGCACTCAGGAAGAAAATTTTATTAATTGTCCCAGGGAGGGAGGCTAACTATTCCATTATTAGAAAATAATAAATTGTACAGTGGGTCTCTAATTCTAATACCTTTCGTAACAATAACCATCATTTATTTTATATAAAATTCCTGTATCAAGTAATAACTAATTGACTGTCACTGAAACTTTTAAAATTATAGGTATTTGCTGAGTGAAAGCATTTTTTAAACCTCTTCACCTATATTGTTTAATCAATTTGTTAGAGTACTCATCACCAATGTTATTATTGAGTAACCAGATGGATTTGTTAGTGAGTGACTTTACCATGTAACATGGTAGTCCAATGTATGCACTTGCTTAAAAGCTCAGAAAACAGTCTAACTTCCATTGCAAAGGATGCAAAATTTTGTATATGGGCGTAAATTTTTACTATAAAATTCCCCTAATTTCTCGAGAACTTAAAAACTCGTGCTAAGTTTGTTTAAAAGTTTTCAAAATAGTAAAATTTTGTAAAAATAAAAATATTCTTGCTTTTTTGAAGTAAGCATTCTATGAAGGTATATATATAATATATTTTTTTCCTAAAGCTTTCATAAAATTTCTAAAAAAGATTAGTGAATCGCCTGTAATATACATTATCAGCACATAATGCTTCTAAAAACTTTCATATAACCTAAGTTAGCAAATTCTAGTACACCTAAAGACTGCTTTTTATAGTCTGTAAACCAAATTTTTTTTACTATTTAGAGTTTGCCTAGTTTATAATACAAAAGATTAACGTTGGAAATAATTATGTATGAATTTTATTAGAGGAATACAGATTTTATTATAAAATATTTATAACATATTTAACAGCTGACAAGATCCCACGTCTCATACCACTTCATTGCGTTTACATCTTTTTTAGTAAGTGGCCAAGCGTAGCAAAGTCCGGCAAAGTAGTAAAAATGGTAGGCATACAATAGAACTAAAGTGCCTATATTATAATAATAATAATAACAACAACAACAACAACAAACAACAACAACAACAACAACAACAACAACAATAATAATAATAATAATAATAATAATAATAATAATAATAATAATATAATAATAATAATAATAATATAAGTTCACCAAATATTACTGTTTGAAGTTTTCTAGTGAAAAAAGTGTAAAATAGGTGATTAATAACGCATGCGCTTCTATCAAAACGAACCAATGAAATCATAAATAATCGGTACTGCGCCAATCAAAAATTTTAACACTCACGCTATAATAGCAAAAAAGTGTGCAGGAAGATAATGATGTAAGAAAAGAGCTCTGTCCATTAAGAAGAAAGGAAAGTAATGCAAGCCATATACCAGCCAAACAATACCAGTAGCATGAAAAATCGTTTGGCTATCAAGATAATAATTTTAGTAGATACAATAATAATAATAATAAAAATAATTACCTTCTTCTGGTTAAATCAAATATTTTTCGCTTAGTACGAAGTTGATAATATAAAAATAGTATAATGTATGTTATTCCAGAAATTACAACTGTTGAAAATACTGAAGGGTTCCCAATAAGGTATATCTTTTCATAATAATACTAATAAATTGTCTGTAAAAAATTTTTCATTGAAAACCTGTCTGCATTCATTATATCGTGACCAATAGACAACGCCACTTTTCAAAACAGGCCAATCGGCTTTGGAGTTTATTGAGTTTTTGTTAATTATAAAATTTTTTTAAAAGTACCAGCATAAGACCGAAACTGATGAAAACCGTTTACAGTGTGGTGGGATTTATACATTACTATTTGAATATCGATTATATCTGTTTATTATTATAAAAATTCTTATTAGTTTAAGAAATTTTAATTGTGTTTCTAAAATAATATTTGTATTCGCTTGGACCAAAGAATGTCATATAGTTAGTTCTTAGTAAATATTATGTTTCTTTAAAAAGTCATTATTTTGATAATAAGTATCTAAACATCGAATATCTTTGCAACTTTTATGATGGCCTCACAAAAAAATATTAAGCCTTTCAATATATTTCAGAAAAGAATTTTATTTTGTTAATTAAAAATACCACTTTTATTTTTTACTTTAATAGATTTAAAAAACGTAAGTGCGCTTTAAAGAAATATATAAACAGCCTATATATACACACTAGAAGACTTATATGTGCTTGTAGGTACCTCTTAAGTTAGTAAAGTTTTAAGAATTAGTATATTTTAAACAAAAAACTTGACAAATCTATATTTTTTTTAAAAATAAAGCATCTCTTAATCTTTGTGAGCTACATTTGAATTAAAAGTTTTTTAATATTTTTTTGCGTTTTAGAACTTTTATGCTTGATTTTATTAAAAAATTAGTTTTTGTCAAATTTATTAGTAACTTTAAAAACATCTTCCACCAGACAAAAGCCTTTGTTAGTTACATAACAGAACTACGAATTCCTACTTACCTAAATTTTTTTAGAATAACAATAATTTCTAGTGGCTTTTATATCTAACTGTGCTAAATAAATTTAATAAACAATAATAATCATAGCTTTTTTATCATTTTAGATATTTGCTAATTAATATTTTTAAAAAAAAGAATACTCCCGGTGGCTTTAATAGTTATAATGGATTTTTACTTTTATATTATTATAAAGAAGAATGATTCTCGTTATCCTAAAATTTTTAATGGTTGCTTTAAAAAATAATTTTAAAACTAATTAGTTTGCTTTATAATTAATTTTTTAATAGCTTTCGCACTCTTATTTTGGCTATAAAATTCTTTTTAAGTGAAATATTATGCTTCTTACTTTTTTATAAAAATTATAATAATAAATTACTTTCTTGATAGTAATCACACTTTTTTTATCGCTATAATAATCCCTTTTGAGTTACTATTGCTACTATAAATAGTTTTTTCTTAAATTGATTTCTTGATAGCAGTCGCGCTATTCAATTTATTAATATATTATATATAAGTATAAATTTATAAAAACTATAATAAGTTGCTTTTATAATTTACTTTTGTTAATAGCTATCTCACTCTTTTTTTGCTGTAGTTATTTATTATAAGTAAATATTTTAACATGTAATAATTTGCATTGGAAATCTCTTAATAACAATTTTACTATTTCTGTTGGTATAATAATTCTGTATAAATTATTTTGCTTCTCATATATAATAAAAAAAAATTTTACTTTCTTTATAAATTACTTTCCTTCTGGCAATTGAACTCTTTTTTTTTGCTTTAATAAGTCTGCTCAAGTAAATATTAATTTCGTTGAAATATGCTTTATAGATTTTTTTCTTGCTAAATTTTAGCTATTACAATTCTGTATAAGTAAAAAATCTTACACTGAACGTCTTTAATCGCCTTTAATTAGTTCTTTAATATATTATGTAATCTTAAAAAAATTATACTTTTTTAAAATTATGAAAATACAACTTTGGTTTATAATTTCCAATATAAATATTGTTTATACTTTTTACTATAATAACTATGAAAACAAGTAATTGAAACTGAGTATAAACCGATGGAATTTAGAAATATTAAATTTTGGTTTAATGAAAAAGAGCGCGTAACCTCCTAAATAAATCTGACCAATCACAAGTAATATATATACTTGTATAAGTGAAGAGCCAGTAAGTATTTACGAGGTAAATTTGGGTTTTATTAAGTTATAAGTCACCCAATGGTCTTTCGTGCAGTATAAAATGTCAAATAATACAAGAAAAGAAAAATCATGTTCAGTAAATAGTAGTAATAATAATAAAAATTTATGAACAGCATGATTGCACCTTTAATCCGCGTGAGAAACCCACTTCTGTTAAGTATTGAAGGGATGTAGTGGTCACGTGGTAAGGGCTGTGCACGCAATTTCAAATTGGTAAACTTATAAATAAAGTACTTAATTATATCAAACTGATACCAAACTTCACTAACTGCAACCCTAAAAAAACCCGGCTAAATAGTAAAAACCCCAAAAAAAGTTTGTATTCCTTAAAATAGTATTGCCGTTTCAAAGCGCTTCCAGACTGCCCGCCAATAGAGCGCCTATATCACCAGGCAAGCCAAACGAAAGTGCATGACCTAAAGGCCACGTGCACATTATCCAAAGCTTTGTGACTAGTGGTGGAACCTAACATGCGCGCGTGTGATGGGATGTACATGAAAAACGCGGTGTTATTTTGTTAATGTAGCATATATAAAAATAATGTTTATAAAAAAAGCAATGTTTTCATTAGAGTAAATACCCTTTTATAAGTTATTTCTTTTATAGTAAAAAGAGATCTTTCAAGCTGTTATTTATCATTAAAAAAATTGATGAGTAACCCAACAAAAGCAAAAGCTAAAACTCTTACGGAAGGATAAAAGTTGCAGACAACCTCGCCTTGTTTAAGCCCCCAATCAGGTAAGGTTTTATCGGTGAGCTCAATAAAACAGCCTATCACATTATAGTTAGTTAAATGTTTTATTTTCAATTTTATTAATTAGAAAAAAAACCCAATAGAATTACTCAAAATTGATAACAGCTATTTTTTTTAGATCTTTATAATAATAATAATCACCCAATGAAACGTGTCGGAATCGAACTTTACTATGAGGTATAATTTTTTGTGTGCCGTTGGTTAAAATCTTATAGTATCCGTCAATTATAATCTGTTGCAGGAAAGTATAAATAGTGCCAAAAAATATAAGACCTCCCATTTGTGACCCGAACCGGGCAGGGCGTGGAGCTCATACATAAGGCCTTTTTGAGAGCTAGCTGCATAGAAATTACCGGAAGCCTTAAAAGCAATAATAAAAGTAATAAGTACTAATAGCAATTATAATAAAAGTAATAATAATACTGATAACCACTTCACTAGGGCGACGGCCTGCTTTCTTACTAACAGGAGGGTTATAATTACCACAGGCAAGCCCCTTTAATAATTAATAATAATAATAATAATAATAATAATAATAATAATAATAATAATAATAATAATAATAATAATAATAATAATAATAATAATAATAATAATATAATAATAAAATTAATAATAATAATAATAATAATTGTGACAAATAATAATAAAAGTTAAATTTCTTAATTATTAAAAATTATATACTTAGTAAAGTTTCTGTAATATAAATAAAAAAACCAGTTGAGTTATACATTAATATTTGTAATAGAAAAAATTTGTCATATTAATGTTAGAAAAATACTAAAAAATAAACCCGTAATAGTAGATATTATAAACAATAATATAATAAACATAAAAAAAAAAGAATTAAAAGAAAAGCAGTATTTTATTATTATAGTTATATAATAATAGTAAATATAAAAAATAATAGTAGTAAAATAATATTATTTGGTAGCGATCCCTTTGGAGGTTTGCGGAGAAAAGGGAGGTTAAAACCATGTGGATAAATAAAGACCACATCTTTTGCACGTGAGGAAACGCATTAATAAAAAAACCATTGCTAAATTAATGAAAACTAATGAATAAACATATGCCAATCAGTTGTTAAATATTCATATCTAAAAATTTATGAAAAAAGTTTTATAATTTTTTTTTGAAGTATAAAAAAAGGTTTTTTTTTATAATAAAATTATAATAAAAATAATATAAAAAAGGAGGAAGTTTGCATAAAAATATGCTTCATTATTATTTTCAAATATTATTTGAAAATTGAGGCTGAAAGAAAAAATATATATAAATAAAAAAATAAAGACTTTAATATAAAAAAAATGGTAATAATTTAAAGAATAAGGTTTTTATAAAATATTCCTCATTATTTTTTTAGTTACATAATTTTCACAAGAAAAGCTAACAAAAAGTGCCAATCAGGTTTTAAATTTTTATAGCTAAAAGTTTATTATAATAAAGTTTCTCATTATTTTAGTAAAAAAATATTTTTTATAAAAAAAAATAAAGAAAAGTTTTTATTGTAGAAAACTGAAAATAATAATATAACGAATAACAAGGTTTCGTTAAAAAATACTTCATTACAAATTTTTTAATGTATTTTTTTTTAAAGTAAAAATAATAATGATACAAACCTTATTAGTAAAAAGATGGCGAAGATACACGTGTTGGCCAGAAGTTATCTTTTTATGCACATGATAAGTAAATATAATCATTATAAGTATATAAATTTTAATAATAATATTAAAGTAAAATAATAATAAATAATTAATTAAAGAAAGTTATAACAAATATTATAAAAAGTTATGATTAAATATACAAAAAGGATACTAAAAATATTTATAATAGGAAATTAACAATAAATAATAATAAACATATAATATAGTAATAATTAAAACATATAAATAAATTAATTAAATAAAATAATAATAGCAAATAAATGTTTATCATTATAATATTGAATAATAATTATAATACCTAAATAAATAATATAATAAATAATAATTAATAATGATTATAATTGAATGAACATAATTAATAATAACAGATAATTATAACAATTATTGTTATTTAATAAATTAATATAATAACTAATTGACAAAAATTATTATTATATAAAGAAAATTAAATAAAAATTATAACAAATAATAATGAGTATAATAGAAAATATCATTAGTAATTTAGTAATTATACAGTAATAAATATAATTAATTAGTAGTAATTAAAGAAGATAATTATAAAATATAATAATAATAAATAAGTATATAAGAGAAAATATTTAATAATTATACAATAATAATATATAAATAAATAAGATAATAATTATGAAGATATTGTAAAATTAATAAAATATTGATAACTAATAATAATAAATATACAGATAAAAGAATAAGAAACTAATAAACAAATAATCAAAACTAAACAAATAATAAAAATAAAAATAAATAAAGTGATAATTATTCAGTTAATAATAATGAATAATAAATGATTAATATTAAAAAATTAATAAAATTTAATTAAAAATGATAATCATAATTAAATAAATAAAATAATAATATAATTATAATAAAAAGTTAATAAAATATAAATAATAATAATAATGAATAATGAACAATGAATAATAAATCAAGGAATAAAAAAATTCAAGTTAGTATCATAACAATTAAATAAAATAGCAATAATAATAATATAATTATAATAAGAAGTAAATAAATAATTAAAATAAATAAAAATATTTTAATAGTAACAAATAAATAAAATATAATATAAAACTTTTTACCGGCTGAAAATTATTATTATGCGGATAGACGAAATTAACAACAAATAAATTGTTATGATCCATCCAAGAGTAGCTTGTGACTTGCTGCTGCAAACTTGAATTTTCACCAACAAAAAAAAGATGATGCGAATGTAAAAAGCGTTTAAAATATTCGTTTTTCAGAGTCAACTTTATATTAATAATAATTAATAATGATAATATTGATAAATAAACAAATAATAAATTATAATAATAATAATATATATAAGAATATCAAATAAATAAATAAAAAAAATTGATAAATAATAATTAAAATATAATAACATTAATAGTAATAATTATAAATAAAAAAGAATAATAAAGCAATAATAATAATAATGAATAATAAATTATAAATAATAATAAAAATTACAAGAATAATAATAGTAATAATAATATAGTAAATGTAATATAAAAATATTCAAAATAATAGTTAATGATAAATAGTAAATAGTAAATAATAATAAATAATAATAATAATAAACTAGTGAAGAGTCACGTAAAATATTATTGCTTTTCGCTTTCATCAATCCATTTCTGAAGTTGCTATTATTATTATAATTGATAGTATTAATAAAATGCATAATAATAAATTTTAGTATAATAATATATATAGAAAAAAGTATAGAAAAAGTTATATACTACAAAATAATGGCAAATTTATAATGATAATAATAATAAAAAGGGATGTGCTTATTAAGAAATATAAGTAAAAGAATATATAAGTACATAAAATAAAAAAAGAAAAAAAATTTAAATATAAAAAAAAGGAAATTTTTTAATAATTTTTCTTAAATAAAATAATAAAAAACAAAATTTTATTATTAAAAAAAAATAATAAACGTATAATTACTATATAAATAAATATAAATAATAATAAGAAGAAAACTAGTAATTATTAAAATAAGTATTATAAATATTATAATAATAATAAAATTTTATTAAAAAAATAATAAACGTATATATATAATTAAATAATAATTATAATAATATTATATAGATAAGTAATATTGAACAGGAAAATCGGACTAATAATTAATTAACAAAAATAATAGTAATAATAAAGTTGACATACATATCTAATAATAACGAATAAAATATATTTAATAATAAAAAAAATAGAGATAATTATTATTTATAAACATAATGATATAATAAAAAACATATTAATAATAAATAACTATAAACGGGAAAATAATATCATAAGAAACAATAATAGGAAAGAAAAATATAATAAGGTTATAGTATGAACGTTTTCTTTAAATAAAAAGTAATATTATAAATAAAAATAAAAGTTAAATAATAAAAAAGTTAACATAATAAATATAGTTATCAAGTTTTATTAAATGGAAACAAAAATATTTTTTATGTTATAAACATAATAAGAAAAATAATAATAATAGCTTTTATAAATAATAAATAATATGAAATATGGAAAACAGTCATAGTAATATTAAAGAAGATAATAATAATGATAAATAATAATAAGCATTGATTAAAAATAAATTAAGTAAAAATTAATTTATAAAGAAGAAGAAAAAATAAAAAATAAAAAATAAAAAAAATACGAAAATTTTATTAATATTATTCAACATAAACAACAATAATAATTAAGAAAATAATAATAATAAATAATAAATAATAAAACAGTAATAAAAAATAAACATAAACATAATAAATAAAAAAATAATAATTAATTCTGTAATTATGCAGAAGTTAATATTTTTTATTAGAAATAAAATAAGAAAAAAAATAAAAAATAATAATAAAATGTAACAAAGTTAACAATACGAAAGTTTTTATAAAAACAAAAATAGTAATAATTTAATTTGTAACTACTGAAAAGTAAATATTATTTATTAGCAATGAGATTAAAGCATTAAAAATAATTAAAATAAATTTAATAAAGTTAATAATACAAAAAGTTTATAGAAGTAATAAATAATATTTAACATAAAAAACAGTAATAAAAAATTATAATAATAAATAAACATAAATAAAATAAGTAAAATTACATAAATTTTAAATTTTATTTGAATATTAAACAAAAATAAATATTAATATTTTTTAGTAACAATAATAATAAATATTACATTTTCCTAATAATAATGATAATAATATTCTTTAGTAAAAATTTGTTTTTATATAATAATAAATAAACTTTTATAAAAAGTATTATGTTAATAATGATTAATATTTTATTGAAATAATTATAACTTTTGAACAATTTTTAAAATAAAATATTCTGTTTATTATTTTTCATTCTTGTTTATTTGTTCTTGATACTTTTTTTAAAAAATATTTTGTTTATTATTTTTTATTCTTGTTTATTTAATTTTAATACTTTGTTAAAAAATAAAATATTTTTTTTTATTAATTTTCATTCTTGTTTATTTATATTTTATTCCCGTTTAGTTCATTTTTTATACTTTTTTTTTATAAAATATTTTTATTATTTTTCTTTGTCGTTTAGTTTATTACTTAATTTCAAATTTCCTTTAGTTTTTTCTTAAATTTTCCTAAGAAAAATATTTTGTTTAGTTATTTTTTATGCCCATTTAGTTTATTACTATAATTTATATACATATATATTGTTTAGTTTTTTAATGCTATTTACTTTATGTCTATACCCTTTTTATATTAATATTATGATCCTTTAATAAATTTTTTTTATTATATATTAATATATACGTTTCTTTAAAATAATTATTAAATGTATATAAGTTTATAAAACGAACGTTTTCATAAAATAATCTCCCGATCCGCTATAAGGAAGCAGTGAAAAATGAATATAAAATACAGCAAAGTAGACTCCCAGAGGAACAATGACTAAAAATAATAAGTTCCAGTAGATAAGTGCAAAAATAGTTGAAAGCGGTTCGCGAAGGGTCTTCCAAAGTTCATATACAGCCTGAAGACTTTGCGTATTAAAAAAAAATTTATATTTTTTTAATTTATAAATATATAAAAAAATCTATATAAAGTATAGGATAAATTAATGGTGTTTTAAAAAATGAATTAAAAAGTTAATAGTAATAAAATTAAAGTTTATTAAAATATAAAATAATACTTTTATAAAAAGTCTATAAAACATAATAAATAGTAAAAAATAGATTACCCAATGAAAGCTGTAATAAATAAAGCAATCCACTTCGTGCTAATGCAGCAACCAAGAAAAAGGCCTTTTAAAAGTAACCAATAAAACCTGTTGAAAAAAAATTGCGATAATGAAAAAATTTTAACTAGTAAAAACAAATTAACGAATTATAAAAGGCTTCCAATTTTTTTTACAGTATAAAATTTAGTGAAAAATATAAATTCAAAATTTTAAACGTAACAAATATTATTTATAAAAAAATTATTCCCAGATTGTAATGAACAAATTAAATAATTTGAAACTGCACCAAATTTAGTTTAAATTTAAACAATAATTATAAAAATGTTATTTGTTCATTAAGGATACAAAATTTTGTTATTAGAAAAAGATTATACTAAAAAATTTTAAAATAACATAAATAAAAAATGTATGAAACCGATAAGTTACAATTAAAAAGTTATATATATATATATATATAAAGTAGTAATTTAATAATAATAAAAAATTTGAGGATAATTTCTTTTCTTAACACTTAAGATATCTTTAAGAAATAATTTAATAATAAAAATGTATAAAAATATTATTAAAGTTTATAAAAAATAAAATTAAATACAAAACAGTCAAAATGCTAATTAACCTCGCCATTTTCATGCTATCAATATTAGACAATTTAGTTAAATGGTATCTATTTATCTAAATGTAACCAATTTCTCCTAAACGGCCGATCTTTGTAGTTATTGTGCTTAATTTGGGCGTAAAACGTTAAAGCCATAAACAAAGCAAGAAATCCGTCCTACAAAATACGATTATAACTTTAGCCATATAAAAAAAAAAGAAAATAAATGACGTCATTTATAGCTAAAAATTAAATTTTAGCATGTATATTAAAAAATACTAATAATATTAAAGCTGTAATTTAGCATACGTATCAAAAAAGTAGCCTGCTTTTGTTGTTAGTTTAAGTATTAGCAACGTTCTGGTATCGAGCAAAGCAGAGCTACTTATTATAACGAGAAAGTGGGCTACTAAGATCCCTTTGCATTTTAAATAATAAGGGTGTGTTTTTTAGGCGAGATTAATTTGCATTTTGAATATTTGCAATAATTTATTTAAACTTTGAAAATAGTTTAAAATAATTAGCGAAAAATTTATATAATGTTTTTTTATGTGGTACTCTGCTAAGAATTAGTATATAACTTTTTTTTTGCAAGCTTTACTACACGTCGAGTAGTAATTTTATATATTTAAGGCCGGGATTTTTTTCCTCATGAATCCATAAAAGCTCTTAATAACACTATTCTCGATATTAATTTTAAAATTTCAAAATTTTTCTAAAAAAATTCATGAAATATAGGACATGAAACTCTCCCTCAGAGTTTTTTCTTTTCCAGTAATATGTTTATACCCAATCAACTTTTTTTGCAAGAAATGCACTTCTATGCCTTTTTTAAAAGTTCCTCTCCGAATTTTGAATACTTTTTTATAGAATTTGTAAATTTATTTATCCACTCTAAAAAATATTTATTCTTTGTAAAAGTTATTTTTGTTGAGAAATTACCAGTACTAATACATAAACAAGTTTTCATAACAAAGATATTCTCCTCCAGAAGAGATTGTAAGTAGTTTGTTCTCTTGAAAACCAACACTAACATTAAAGGAATTTTTTATATGATTATTAATAAACTTATAATTTTTTTTTTTACTTTTTCTTTTCCTTTTTATTATAAAAAAAATTAAACTTTGTAATCTTACATCCTTCCTCTTGAAATAGATAAGCTTTAAGATAGAATAGTTTTTTTTTGTCCTACTAGGCAAGAAGTGCGGGCAAGCCTAAGCGTGCATCATTATTTGCTTATAATCTGAACTTGCCTAACATAATCTATTTCGTCTAAAATTAACCTACAAATCAATAACTTTTTATATAGATTCCAGAAATTAAAAAAGGTTATTAAGTAGTTATTAAAAAAAACTTGTACGCAAATAAATAATACCAAAAATATAAAGCGGAATTGAGTTACAAAAGAATTCTCACATAAAACCATAAAAGCAGCCAAAAAGGCCGCCTGAAAAGAGCAACCAAGTTCAATTGCTATTAAAAATGAAAGTGAGACTAAAGCAGCGCCGCACGAGGAGGACATGACTCGAAGGGAGGTGTATAGGAGATTCTAAAAAAAATTTGAAGTTTAGCTATACGCTAGCCAGTTTTACCGTTATGGCGTTCATATTTAGTTATAAATAGTAATTTAATAATAATATGTTATTAAAAATTATAAGAATAAATTGATGGTAATAGAAATATAATAATAATGTAGATTAATAATCAATTCGTAAATTATTAGTAACATTAATATATTAGTAATAATACTAGTAATAATTATAATTTTTTTAATATATATAACCGCTCCTTCATAAGACTGCCCTATTCCAGTAAAAGAAAAAGAGCCGTCGTAGCCTAATAGATAAGCTACGAAAGCGAAAAGCAGTTTTGCTAAAGGAGGATGAAGATCAAAAAAATAAGTTCCTCGAAAGTAGTCAGAGATAAATCCACCAAAATGTGTCTAAAGTATATAATAGCAGTAACAATGGAAAATAATAACATTAGTAATTACAAAATAACTATTTTAAGTGTTATTGAAAGTTTTAAACACAGTTAAGTTTGCTTTATGACTCCTTTATGAGGTTTCAAAGCTCACAAGGCGACTTTTAAAAATTATTAGAATTTACAATAACAAAGTTTATTAAGGGGGGGTATTGCTTGCAACATTTTTATTCAAGGTGATTTTTTTTTTCATATGTTAATTTTAACAAAATTATAAGTAACAATGTTTTCAACATCCATAATTTTTGTAAATATCATTTATACGGTAGATTTAATACCATAGATTAAAAGCTTTAAGTGAAAAGGCGTAAAATATCTGAACAACCAATTCGAAAGGACTTTTGTTGGTAATGAAGATTTTATAAAAGTTGTATTTCCTTTTCCCCTTGAGCGAGTTACCCGAAATTATAATAGACATACATTACTTAAAAATACCTGTGCTTAAAACCATATTATTATCGTCGGACGTAAAAAAAGTATCTAACTATAGAAATGTTAACCATAACATTTTATTACAGATACTTTAACACAGTAAATTCTAATAAAAGCAAAAAGGAATCTAATTAAGTTTTTTTGGTAACAATACGACTTTTATATTTACAATTACCACTTGTTATTTTTCTGATAAAGTATTAGAAATTATATGATAAAATTAGCTAACGTATTGTACACTCTTTCAAACTTTGAATCATTACTTGGTATAATATAGCTAATACTCACATATCAAAGCATAATAACATCTTATATATACATGAAAAGGACAAGATGTAGTTTTACCTTAATCTAAAACGTAAATGTACGTATGGAAAGGTGAAGCAACGCGGTACAAAACAAAATTTATCAGAAAATTTTAAAAATTAAATCTTACAAAAACTAAAGTAATTGTATTTAAAGTAGTTAAATAATATATATATATATTTTTTGAAATAATTGAAAACATAAATATTAGCGTTATTGATATTGCTATTTAATAAATGTAATTTTAGATTATTGCCTTCCGAAACTAAGAACTTTTATCAACTGAAAATCCTATTTTTTTTAAAAAAACTTTATTTTTAACTTCAACAAAGCTTAAAAAAATTGATTTGGGAACTCTCGATAACTTTATACATAAAAAACAAACTGCTTCAACAGAAAAGTTTCTTTTTCAACAAAGAAAACGATTAAAAACATTAAAAAATATATAATTTCTTTCATATAATAAGTGAATATATACATATATATATATAACCTCGTCAAAAACTACTTCTGAAGGTTCGGAAATGTTATGAAATCTTGAGATTAATGCTAGCAGCGTTAATACAATAAATGTAATAGATTTGGACTTGTGACGAATGAGCTCCAATATATAAGGTATATAAGTTGATGGAAAGCCCTTCTGTTTATTCAAAAAAATTATTATTTAAACATTAACAAGAAATTTTTTAATTTATTAAACTAAGTAAATTTTACTTTAGGTATTAAATAAAAGATTTAAGGAGAAATATAGATCCTTAAGTTCCTAACAAATACATAAAAAATCTAAAAAAATATAAATTTTTAGAATTAATTTATATATTACAAATGATAAGGTAAAAAAGTTAAAACATTTTGAAAATTTAAATAAGTTATAATCTGTTAAATACAAAAGTTATAACTAAAAATTATTTATAATAATTTTAAAAAAATTAAAGATAGTTTATTTAACTTTGGCATAAAAAAATAATTAAGAAATATAATAAGGTTATAATGATTCGTTAATTAAAAAATTTAAAAATATAATAAAATTATAAAAATTATAAAAAAAAAAAAAAAGTGAAGTTATAATATGTTATAAAATAAAAAAATATACTTAAAAAAATAAAAAAAAATGAAATAAAATTTATAATAATGATTATAATAAATCAAATAAAAAAAATTTTAAATTATTAGGAAATAGTGTTTCTGTTTATTCTGGTATTTTACCATTGCAATAGAGAAAATTTGAATTAGGGTAAACTGAATTCTTCTTCCAAAAGGAGATTACCTAACTATTTACTTTTCACCAATTAGTAGCAACTAAGCAACCCTATATAAATTTTAACTAAGAAGTAAACAAAATGCATATAAGATTCCACAAATGTGTAATAGAAATTACATACTACAACACAAAAGTATTGCTTTACCAGATATTTTAAAACAAAAATTAGTATAGTTACGTGATATTTTATTTATTAAATATGTATATTTAAATATAGCTACTTTTATATATTTTTTTTATTAAATCCAATAATTATTGCTCTTTCATTTGCATTATAAGGAATACAGTAAAAGTAAGGCATCAATTTGAGTTATTTTATAGATACAATCTCTATAAAAAGATAATATTTTTTCTCTTTCCCCCTTTTTTAAGGTTAAGATTGGTTTTATAGAGATTAATGAAGAACCTCTTTAACAGCTTATCTTTGGACTCTTGATATTCAATCTATTCAGTATAATTTTATTTATAAGTAGTTTTAAAAATTTTTATTGTAGAGTATGAATATTTTTACATAATATAAATACAAGTTTTAAAAGCATTTATAATTAAAAGCTAAATAACTTGAATTTTTAAATTTTTATAATTTAGAAATACTTCAAAAAAAAAAAGCCGATCTGGACATATCGAGTACCTTCTATAGAAGTCTTCTAATAAAAAAAAAAAATTTAACTCAACCTAAATTATTTCGGAAAAGAAGCTTATATTAAAAATTTATAAACGGAAGACATCAAGATGAAGACCAACTTTATAGCAATTCCAACTTCTCATCAGCATAAAATAAATATAAATTTATCTACATTTGTACAGCTCCTAAATGTAAGCTGGAATTGAAGGGAACACGCCTATATTAAACGTCAATGGAGTAGTCCTCTTAGTTTTACTTTATCAAAGTTGTATTTATTTTGGGAATACGCTAATGTTTATCTATTTTCATCTTGATTATCACGACAAATTTACTTGTAATCACTTAATATCTATCTAATATAAGAAAAACTTATACTGCGTACAGGCATAAAACATAAAAAAACAAAATTATCTAAACGACACATTTATGTTTTACAGAAAATAAACACTCTCATTGACTTTCACTAAAAGCATAAAGTAATTCGTGATTTAGTAACCGTAAAATGACCCGCCGGTGACCAATTTGCTCATAAGGTTTATTAGTCGGGAAACCGATTTTTAATTCGCTAAATAAAGAGTTTAAGAAAAGAAAGGGTGTGGAGGGGAAAAGAGGACGGATTACTTTCCAATAGGTTTCGATAACTAACTTATTTGGTTTATTGATCCAAGAAAACCTCAACATTTAATTTTTATAGGGGACAAGGTCAAATAATAAAGAAAAAAATAAAAATTTATAATAGTATGTAAGTAATATGACCCTATTTCATTTAGAAACTGGATAAGCAAAATAAATTTTTGGAAGGCTAACCTGCTAAAATTACATTTACTGGAAAGTAAGGAAATGTCTTAAAACCTTTTGCAAATGTATAAATATAGGCGATGAGTAATAAAACATGTTAAATTTATTTTATTTAAAAAACTGTTTCCCTAGAAGAGTGAAATAACTTTTCCTTTCTTTATAACGTGCTATAAGGCGTGCGGGGGAGACAATTTCACAGAAAGTAAAGTCCCTTTTTTAACCTCCCTCTTCGTATTTATTAATATCTTCCTCCGCAAACTTAAATAAGCTGCACGCTTTATGATAAACTTTTAGCAACTCGCACCCCTAATTTTAGTTGTTATACAGGAAATCATGAAGACCCACTTTACTTTAAAATCTTGGCTTCTTTTTTTTAAAAATTGTTGTCAATAAAACAATTACATTTTTACCCAAAACTATTTACATCTTTTTTCTTTTAATAAGTAAGCGGAACCTTTTTGAGCTGACTCAAATAGTTCTCTTCGGCTATTGAGTCCAAATTAAAATTTTTTTCCATAAATGTAAATATCGTAACCACGCCACTCTTCTTCCTAGGTATTAATTGTTTTTACTAGAGCTTCGTTCCCTATTTATAAAAAAACGGGAAAAACGGTTTTAACTGATCTTTTAACTAACATAGTTTCCATATAAAATAATACTGTCTTTAATCGTTCTTTTTTAAATCACCAAATAAGTATAAGTTAATTTTTCTCACATGTCTGCATGAAAAGAAAAACTTCCTTTGATAGTTTATAGTAGTGAGTTATAAATAAACCTAAATGGCCTAAGGAAACGTTTTTCTTATATGAGCACACACCATCCAAATCTCAGTTTAAATATGTAGATATTTCGGTCACTACTCTCTTATATTGGGAAACATAATTTACTTTTAGGGGTTACTTTTTTTATTAAAAAAAGTTAAGACCGCATTAAATTAGTAGCAATTGCTTAAAAAAAATTATATTGATAAGAAAGGATAAGAGGTAAGGAGATAAAGAGAAATATTAATAAACTGTTAAGAGATTTATTAAAAGAAATATACGATTTAGGAAGATAAAAAGCTGCTAAAGTCCAAAGGAAGTGGCGTTACTACGACGATAAATTAATCGGGTACAATATACGTTTAGAACCTAAGACGAGAGACGGAAATACAGAAGCTATAAAAAGTTGAATATAGAAAATTATATATGATAAAATTATTATTAGCAGAGCAGGTGAACCTTTGCTTCAATTTAAATATCCTACGACTGATAAAGGTTTATGAGGGAACCTCATAGAAGGTGTTTTAAGAAAATCCCATATTATAAAAAACTGTTAAAAGGATTTAAAAAGTCACCAAAAAAACTTTGATCTTATAGAAGTAGGCGTGAAGCATAAACTCCGTTTATCCAAAAGTTTTGATAATATCGAAAGTTGGAGGAAACTGATTTACAGCCGAACCAAAAGAAAAGTTCATCAATTTATGTTATTAAAGTACTAATAATTCTTTACTCTAAGTATTTAACTGGTTTCATCAAATGGAATTTCCTAGACTACCTTAAGGTTCTTGCCTTTCCACTCCCTTATGGTGATAGAGTTTAATAACGTTCAACTGCTAAAATAAGTAAATAACTAGCCCAAGTACTTGTTTAAATATGAATCTTTTGAACTTATTAAGATTTATTGGATAATTCTTTTTTTAGAATACACATCCATCTATGTTGAGAATAATTTACTTCTAAAAATTTTAGGTAACCCCTTTATTAATTATGTGTTTGTTAATATACTTTATGTATGTACAAATAAAATATTTAGCAACAAATAAACAAGTAACCATACAGCTGGACACCGAAATGAAGAGAAACCAGATATTTTTTAAAGTTGAGGTCTTGTTGTATCAGGACAAAGTAAATTGCAGTTTACAAATCCGATGTTTATAATGGGTATTTTCGAAACTCCTCTGGTGACGTATACTTTAAAATTAAAGTAAATCACAAACTACAGAGAGAGCACTGAAGAGGTTGGAAAAACCCTCCTTTTGATGATGCTTTAAGGACTAAAGTTAAGATAACTGAAAAAAATTAACTAAAACCAAAACTTATTAACAGTATTACCTTAAATTAAGCAAAAAGCTTAATAAACAAAAGTAACAAGTGTATACACAGGATTTTTTTTTAATTTAAAGTTTTTGCTTTTATCAAGTAGCGAGCAAGCGGTCTAATTAGCATTCCGTTATCGGATATATACTATGCAAACTCTCGGCCAAGGAATTTTTTTTTTTTCCTGAACTTATATTAAACTATCTGATTAGGAAGAGAAGGCCCACATGGGTGTTTAGTTGTAAGCATGTCTTATATCAAAAAGTTAGCATGCGCGGTGAAATGTAAAAAGGTTTGGAATTACTAAAGTTTATAGGGAGAAAATTTAATCTTCCAAACGATAATTGCGGTTTTCTTATGCTGGGGTAATTTGATAAATATATATGAAAATTCAAGCTAAGAATAAATCATTCTCAAGTTAGAGTGGAAAAATGTTGCATAGACAGTATTTAAAGTTGTATGTATTAGGAGGTATATGTATAAAAGAGATAATTTAAAATAAAGAATTAATATTTATAACGTAGAGTTATGGTGTACAACAAATAATGTACAAATATATAATAAATTTATGATAAGGAAAGAGTATATGTAAATAAGAAGGAATGGTTTTTGATCTGTATATTATGATGAAATATATACAAAAACCAACATATACACAAATAGTATAGACATACACACAATTAACCTACAAATTGCAAAAAAAAAACTAATATTTTTGAAAAACGTAACTTTAAACATTTTGGAAGGAGATAATATACCCAAAAACCTTCATAAACAAATATAGCATTTACTGGCTTTAGCATTTTTTTTTTCATGGAACCAAAATAATGTTTATTCAGTTTGCCTGATTTTAACTTATGCCTCTGCACCATGGGCCTACTGTTACATGGCAATGGTGCCCGCACTCCAAGAACGACAGAACAAGTTGCTCTGGGGTTTTACGAAAATGAAGATCTTCATTGCGATCTCTAGTTCTAGACCCACTGAAAGCCGTCTTGTGACCCGGCGCCATTGCCCTTTATGACCGGGCTAGCCAGGCACACTAATCGCCCACTAGTTATTGAGCTCATATACGAGCCAGGGGAAGGGCGCGTTATCGGCGCCCTGTGCAGTTTTTTGTTTATTTGTTTCGCAGATGTTAATTTCGGAGTAATAGTTTTTTAAACTAGTATATTATAGATAAATACAAATATATAATATAAAAAGTCGAGGGACTAAAAAAAGATGTGGTAATTTATTTGACAATTTTTAACTTTTCGGAGAGCTTTGCCACTTTAAACCAAAAGCTAGTTAATACAATATAATATAAAAAAAAATCTGGTCAACGGGTAGCTACTCGCTTATAATTTGCAGTGATATCCTTTCGGGCAAATAACCTTCACCCTTACATCTGAAAAATATAAAGAAATCATCTACCTATGACTGATATGCACTTAAGCTGTAATTTATCCTGATTGAAAGCTCATATATTTGAATTTTTAGACTTGAGAGAAACAGGAGAGTTATTTTTAAATTAATAGATTAAATAAAAGTTACTCCAGTTCTTTTTGTTTTCGGTTTCTCTGTTGGTGTTTATTATAACCACTTTCGTAAGAGTAATATTTTTTTTCATATATATATATCGAAACTGTCCCTACAAATTTACATAATTATTTGTAGTTTCATTAACTTGTATCCACTTACTGTAGATGTTAAATTATTTTCTTATTTAGTTTTTTAGCAATCAAAATTCTTTAAACAATGGCCAGTCTACTTCCAGATTATTTTTTGATTAAAATATTTTTTATTTTGTTTTATTGTGTTATGTTATTATGTTGTTGTTTTTTGTTAGTGTTATTGTGTTAATACGTCACTATGTTTGTTATTGATTTGTTTATTGGGTTGTATTGTGATAGAAGCTTTTGAAATTGGTGCTTTTGCGCTAAACTATGACGGCGTGCAGTTCTTATAGTCTTGGAGAAAAGTTAGTTTGTGAAGGAAAAAAATTACTACTAGCGCAAAAACTTAATTAAATTTTTTTCATTTTACACTATTTCTATTATCGTTGATCAGGTTTAGTAGGCCTATTATTAAGTTTATAGTTTTATTTTTATTTTTGGCTCTTTTGCTGTGTATCGTTGTTATGCAGAAGCCTTGTTGATGCCAGGCCTTTTATGACGTTACGTTGATAAAAAATTTGTATAGTTTCTATAACCGTAAGATAAAAAACAAAAAAAATTTAATATTTCCAAGTATACCACTTAATTTTCGAAAATACTAACCATTTATTTAAAAAAAATTATATAAAGACTCGTATTAATAGCACGCTTTACAAAGTATGGTAACTAACTTTAAATCTTCTCTAACTTTAGAATATTCCTTTTTTATAGATATTATTATGAGAAGGAAGTTTTATAAATAACTATTTTATAAGATGTATTCTACAAGCTGTTATTGTTCTACTTAATATTTTTCTGCGTGGGTGCTCTTGTCATCTTTTCCAAGGATTATATAAAAAAATTTTAATTCTTAACCTATTACATTAAATAACTCTAGTTTTAAATCTCAAATATTACTTTTTTCTTTCTTTAGTTAAAAGCTAATAATAATTTTTTATCACTATTTTTAGGCTGCAGATGTTTTTAAAATTAATTTTATCGTATAGTAATCAGTAAGACTCACTTTAAAACAGTTTTATTTAAAAATATCCTATATATACAGAGTTTAAAACTTTCTAAAGTATAAATAAAAAACTTTGAAAACCCTAAGTTGGCTTCAAAGTATTTATTATAGTTGTAAACAAGTACTAAAGAATGCAATCCAATAAAAAGTTGGTATTCAAGGATTTGTGTTGTAGATATACAAAGCGATGATATAAGATAATAAACTATTTATATGTACTTATAATACTGTAAATAAAAACTAAAAAGAATGAGAAAGAAAAACGAAGGGCAGAGAAGAGAAATAAGTATAACCAGTCAGTGTAGCTCTATTTGTAATCACGGCCAAAAAAATTTGAATTTTGCTTTTTTTTTTTTTTGCATATAATAGAAAAAATGTTCGTTGGTGGCGATGTAAATTTATTGATTAAAGTAAAGTTTTTTAAAGGGATAAAAATTTTTAATTCCTAAAAAAGGATTTTTTTTTATTTAAATGGAATTTACAATTAGTACTTAAGTTTGCAAATCCTTGAATAACTTTGAAATTATTAAGTTTTTATTTTGTATTCGTGTCTTAAAACAATTTTTTTAACAGATTATTGTGAATTTGAATCCTGAAGAGTGCAATAAAAATAATAATAAAAAATAAATTGTTATATATAACAAACTACCCAAAATTATACAAATAAATACGAATAGTAAAAATGTAAATCGTAAATAATAACTTAGTAATAAAACACAAATGTCAAAAGGAAGTGCACATAAATTAAATATTTAATAATGTACTTTTCAAAAGCGCTTTAGATTCTCCCTCTTTTTATAAATTTTTTATTATACAACTGAAGTAGAATTTATTAAACTTTTCACAATTAAGAAGAGTGCTTCTCATAAATTTTTGTATTTTTCAAAAAATTTAAAAAATAAATAAATAACGAATACGTATCCTGCACTTAATTAAAAAAAGTTTTAAAAAATAATTTATAAATAAAATTTATATATTACATAAAATATAAATTACTCTATTTTACGACTATCAAGGTTCTTTTGATTATCAAACTTAAAAATAAAGGTATTTGCCTTGTAATAGTACTATTTGTAATTATACTTACCCTAACAAATATATTTTACTAATTTACTAATTTATAGCTTTCACATATAAAATAAAATATGCAATTAACTGGGAATCAATTTAAAAAAATTTATAATTAAAGTTTATCAATAATCTCTACCATACGTCTATCAAGGTTCGTTGTAGTAAGAAGAAAAAGAAATTGACAATTTATTAGTAATAAATAACGACATCTATTAACACTAATTATAAATATACTTTCCCTAACATTTTTTTTAGTATTTACTAATTTACTCCTGATTACAGCTTTAAAAAAAGTTTTAAAAAATAATTTATAAATAAAATTTATCTATTACATAAAATATAAATTACTCTATTTTACGACTATCAAGGTTCTTTTGATTATCAAACTTAAAAATAAAGGTATTTGCCTTGTAATAGTACTATTTGTAATTATACTTACCCTAACAAATATATTTTACTAATTTACTAATTTATAGCTTTCACATATAAAATAAAATATGCAATTAACTGGGAATCAATTTAAAAAAATTTATAATTAAAGTTTATCAATAATCTCTACCATACGTCTATCAAGGTTCGTTGTAGTAAGAAGAAAAAGAAATTGACAATTTATTAGTAATAAATAACGACATCTATTAACACTAATTATAAATATACTTTCCCTAACATTTTTTTTAGTATTTACTAATTTACTCCTGATTACAGCTTTAAAAAAAGTTTTAAAAAATAATTTATAAATAAAATTTATCTATTACATAAAATATAAATTACTCTATTTTACGACTATCAAGGTTCTTTTGATTATCAAACTTAAAAATAAAGGTATTTGCCTTGTAATAGTACTATTTGTAATTATACTTACCCTAACAAATATATTTTACTAATTTACTAATTTATAGCTTTCACATATAAAATAAAATATGCAATTAACTGGGAATCAATTTAAAAAAATTTATAATTAAAGTTTATCAATAATCTCTACATACGTCTATCAAGGTTCGTTGTAGTAAGAAGAAAAAGAAATTGACAATTTATTAGTAATAAATAACGACATCTATTAACACTAATTATAAATATACTTTCCCTAACATTTTAGTATTTACTAATTTACTCCTGATTACAGCTTTCACTGTCAGAATTAAATAAATTCCATAAGTCAAAGCAAGGTTGATAAATTTTCCTACTAATCGCAGTATAAAGATTCATTGCATCTTCAATTCCACTAACGCGTTAGAGACTTTTTTGAAAAATCGAGTTGCCCTAACATTTTAAATTTTACTAATTTACTGGTTACAGCTTTCACTAATTAGAATTAAATTTATTCCATAAATCAATACAACGTTGATAAATTCTTCTACTGATTGCTGTGTAAAGATTCATTGATTCTTCAACATCCACTAAACGAGTTATAAACTTTTTTGAGAAATCAAGTTGTCTTAAAGAAATTTCATAAAGATGTTTTATTAATTCTATATATAATAAAATAGTATTATTGTTAAAAATATTAAAAGCTGTTTAACGAGTAAAAAAGTGTATAAAATTAAAAAAATGTATACAACATTAATTATTACTAAATTTTAAAATAATTTTTTTTAAAAAAACAGTAAATCTTTATTAGTTTATATTGCACTACTTAAATCTGTAACGATGATAATTTAAATTTATTGCAGTAAATATTTTTCTTCTATTTTATTAAACTTTGAATTCATAGAAAATATATATATATAATATTAATCAAAGTATAATTTACAAAAAATACTATTATATAGATTAGTACTTTGTCTTTTTTCTTCATCTTCAATAAATTGCTTAATATATTTAAATTTATTTAAACAAGCAACTTTGCAATGCTCTAGTTCTGTCAAAAGGTTTTCACGATTCCAATAAGAATCTTTTACTAACTCTTCATCCGCTAAAAACAGCAAAAGATTCATAATTATAATTGGGGTAGTAAAGTTAAATAACATAAACTATTAGATAATTTACTTTCCACTACAACCACTTTTAAACCGAGAGTTATCATTTGCTCATTTTTTAATTCAAAGGCATTTTCGCTCTGAAGGGTAAATAGATTTGTTTTAACATATGAAAACAGTTGAATATATATATGTATATAAAGTGTAAGTAAGGAGTAATATATAAATTTTAGAAATAGTTAAGTAAAAAGATAAAAATAAAATTTTAGCTACGTGAATTCAAGTGATCAAACAACAACGTAATAAGTACAGGATTTGATAAATTAGAACAATAACATTTATTGTAAAGTAAATAAATGTTTTTTATAAGTGATCTGTTTTATAAAAAGTTGCACTTCAAAAATAAAAAAGTTGTCAATTGTTATAAAAAAAACCCGTAAAAACGTTATTTTTTTATATAAATAAAGTAAAAAGTTATTAAAAAAAAAACAAGTAAATAATAGATGATATAAAAACTACTTTTGCTCTGTAAATGCCAATTCCTCTACAAACGGATTTTCCATTAAAACCAATATTCCTCCAAAAACCAATGCAGAATTCTTCTATATTATTTCCAAAGTCCATGTTGTCTTTTTGGTTAACAGTCTTTCCAGCAAAGTCGTTTTGTTGGTCGATAAGAGTAATAAGATTTGATAATTTTTCTTGTAAAACGTCTCTATACATAAAGTTGTTAATAATAAATTGCAGACTACTAAGTTCCAAAAACTTTTTATCACCAAAATAGTTGTTAAAATGTAAATTTGAACTCAAAGCCGGGTAAATTGGTCCAATTAAAGTAGGAAACAAAAACGTAATCTTTCTATCTACATCCCCATTCATCATTGTAAGATAATCCTCAAGTAAGTGCACGTAGTGTGAGTGACCTTTAATATAAGTGAGGAAATAAGAGTTCCAATAAAAGTTTGTTGCTAAATTTAGGTAATAAGTGCGAACTTTACAATTGTGCTTTGAAGTAGGAATCGGGTGGTAAGTGTAAGTCACGTGCATTTCTACTTATTACAAATCTAATTGGGTATACAAAATTCAAAGGCACACCAAAGCTTGTTAAGTATGATTCGTTATCTTTACAATTTACTTTCGGCTTCATAAAATAAGCATAATTCAGTTTCTAAGTTCAAAGTTTTCAAGAACTATTACTCTACCCTTAGTTATATGCAGGTATTAATTTACTATGATTTAAATGTCAATTTAAAAAAAAAAACTTGATAAAATGCTAGTAATATCTATTCTGTTCGAAATTGTTAAATTATAAATTCTTATACTCTGTATACTTCAATTAATATATAAAGCTACAGAGTCTACGCCAATGATGTAAAGTAGTACTTTCTCGGTAATTCTATTTGGCTAAAGGAGTAGTGCTCATAATTATAAAAACAACTTAAGCATAGTATTGAAGAGGAAATTACTCACTCTCCTATTTTATTAAATGAGTTTCACCTCAAGTACAACACTATTTGTAGGAATTAAAGCATTTTTGTACCTAGGATAGCTATACAGTTGTTACGGTTCGAAAGGACTGCCATTAAAAATGGTAAAAATTCTGCTTAAAGTTAGTATTCACCAAACTGCAACGTTTCATTTTCGCTTAAGCTTAGGAGGGGGAAGACAAGAGTCTTTTTAAAAAAAATTAGAGAAATTTTTTGCTAATTTAAATATTTTAAAACCCTAATGCTATATTTAAAAAACGTTTGGAGAAAAGTCATTATGTGAAAGGTTAAAAAAGGAGATCTTTAGAGACGTTAGAGAAAGATACAAGTAAGATTTTTATTTTAAACCGATTTACGTTTACACCCGAATAACATAAGTGATGTGGAAGGCACGTTTTACAAACAAATTCATACTAATCTTAGAATGCATCAAAATGCATGGTTTAATTTTTTAAGTAATCGTAATTGCTATCATTACAACAAGAGTTGTGCGTATTTTCAATCTTATTCACATGAAATAAATAAAATTATATAACTTTTTAAGGAACATTATCTTTAATCTGTTATCTTTTTAAAACCTTATTGCTCATTTACAGATACAGTACGCTTTCGGAGAGGAATACCTAATATTTGCTCTTTGTTTATTTCATTAAACTTTTTTGGTGCAAGGAACAAAATTATTACTTCTAATAACATTCACTACTAAATTATTGTAATAATATAGTTTTAGGAATAAATCTCTGGTCATTTTATAATATTTTTGTGATGAAGAAACTAAGTAATTACTCTATAAAGTATTTTCTACTTAATGCTTGTGCTAAGGCCTTTTTAAAAATAACTTCTCTACAAATGAACGCCTACTTAAAGAGAGATGGATATGGTGATTTGCCCCATTTCTACCTTTCTAACTAATTGACTATTTGGCTTGTTTCTTATCACAATAAAGTTAGCAAATATAACTGATTCTTTTTAAACTAAAGCTATCTTAAAGTTTGCATTAAAAGTATTATATTTTTGTAAAAACCATTTTGAATAATATTTAAAATAAACAACAGGAGTTGCTGACGAAACTATTATAAAAATGTTCACTTTAAAAGCATCAATTAAACAGGTTTCATATTTTTACTAATAATTTTCAAGGTATTTATGCTTCCAACAACGTGTTTACTGCATAAGAAACTAAATATTAAGAGAGTAGTCTATAACCCAAAAAACGATATTTCTTTATCCTCTTCAAGTATAAGGGCTTGATGCATTATAAGAACGTATTGACTTGTTAGTAAGCTATCTATTACCTTCAAACATCCATTTGTTCTTTGAACAAACTTTTAAACTAATGAGGGGAGCTAAAGGACAACACAGACTATACGATGTGATGTGTTTGTGTTTTCAAGTGTTCAACTAACAGTAACTGAAAAAAAAATTACTCGAAACCTGCTTCGAATCACTTACAAAACAAAATATTTGAGGAGAATTAGCTACATAAATAACCTTTCGCTCAAAATCAGATCTGCTTTTTAACCGTTTGCACTAATTATACTTATACTAAAAATATAATTTTATGGAATATAATTTTATTCACGGCTCTAACTCGTGCGTTGTTTCCTATCTTCTTACAGATAATGGTAATCTGTTTTTTCAAATAGTCGTAGTGACCTTTAAAAGTTTGTTTTTAACTCTCGGCAAAAATCTTCGAGTTGTCAATTTTTTTTTACGCATCTTTTGTAATAAGCGGTTGTGAAAGATAGCAGGCACAAATCATTTATGGTAGAAGCTTTTTTTTGCCGCCCTCTCTGCGGTGGTGCCCGGTACATTGGATGGCCACGCAAGAAAGGCGTGGGCCAGGATGTGCCTTACGCACGTCGTATAGAAGCTCAACTTTTTGCGCAAGTTTTCGCTCATTGCTCTTTTTAGGAAATAAAGGGCTTAGGTCCCCACTTTGACCTTCGGCTCGATAACTCGTCGATGATGCTTTCCAAGAATCTCTCTAAAATACTGTTTAATATAAAAATTAGGCATATAGAATGATCATTTAATTATCACTCCTCTTTGAAGTCCTTTTTTTTTAGATAACTAATATTTTTCATTAAGTCGTTGGACTTCAGTTTACCAAGTTTATTAATACACGGTTATAGAAAATTTAACTTAATTTAACCCATTGATTAGGAGTTAGAGCTGGTTACAATTGCATCTTTTAAAGTCTATTTGGACATTCATTACTTTGCAGCTTGTCCACTTGCGTTTTTTTTCTCTTACAGAGCACGCGCCCATTTTTGCCCACCGCAGTTCGTATTATACACACCACAAAGCTTTGGATCCAATTTGGCGCCCGGTAGTTACTTTTTGTTTGGTTAACAACTTAATAGTAGTTGCTTAAAGTGCTATTTTTTATTTAAAAAAAAAAAAGCAAATTTTATGCAATCCTGCAATCACCACTATTACTCTAAAATCCTAATTCTCTTAAGACAGCAAGCGCACACTTATATACAATAAAAGCTAAGGATACTCTTTCAATAAGAAGTGCTTACAAAGAGGATGGAATTAAAACACAAGTCGAAGATGCAAAGATAGATTGAAACAATTAGAAAATAGAAAAAACTTGAAACAGTAAAAGAAAAAAAGGAACTTAGAATTAGAAGTAAGAAGTTGGCCCTTCTAAAAGAAATATAACGGTTTCAGGCCCTTATTCTCAGCTTAAATATCTGTTTGAGCGCTAAGAGCATCAATATTTTAAAGGGGCAACTTAAGTTACTCCGATTAAAAAAGTTATAGTTAGGAAACTCATAGCATTGAAAATAAGCTTTAATCTGTTGTTAAAAATATTGTTTGTTAACGATAATTACTAAAAACTAACTTTTAGACAACTAATAGGTGATCACCTTATATAAAAAAGGTTTATAATAATTTATATCTGTATCTTTTAAGTTAGGACCCAACAAGGACTATCAGCTACAACACGGACCGTTGTAGACTTTTAGGTGGGGATTCTCGGCTGAACAAAACAGCAAAAGGGCCGATGATCTGCAGAGAGCGAAAAACTCCAAATTATCATTTTTATTTATATTTTAATAGCACTGGCACTCTAAGGTCGATCTTCAAAAAGGTCTTAATCTGAGTTCCCCCTCAAGAAGGGTAGACACTAGTTCTCGCCAGTATACGCTCAGCGGAAAATATTAGACCTGGCCCCCCACCATTTAGCTGGTGTGGTGAAAGACAAAATATTATATAAAACTGGCGTATAAATATATTTATATAATGAAACATTTTAGACATTTAGAATAATATCAAACAGACTATGTGTGCCCAATTAATAAATTATTGTTATAAGATCGTCGCGTTGCCTAAAAGACGCTAAATTTATTAAAAACAGAGTTAACCCTTTAACCGCATGCTGTGGATGAATCATATATTGGTTTCATTTTTTGGGTATACATCTCTATTTCATGTGTCATATTTGGACGAATCTGTTACTTCTGGTGCCCTTTTTCTTTAATTTTATTACCTTTTTGTTTACTCCAGCTTTCGTTTTTTTGTCGTAGTTCTTTGAATCTTCTCTTTTTACTTTCTACATATCTCTTAAACTACAAGAAAGTCCTTAGGTAATAGATAAAACTTAAGGATCCCTTCTTATTCACTTTTTCTGAAAACTACAAATTACTCTTTATTTAACTATTTAAATAGCTTTTGCTATCATTCTTTTAG